>NW_013665962.1:42437-60250 GCF_000517525.1 Limulus polyphemus | reverse complement strand
TAAGTTCTAATTAAGTTCTGCAGTGACTTTTAAGTTATCCACTACCGGCACTTGTGTTTAAAATTTTTTTTGCTAAAATTATAATGAATAATTAAGTAAAAGCAACGTTTTATATTTACACGATAAAAACTTTATTGAAGCCGTACGGCTTCCACTTTAAAATATATCTACAAGTACATGTTTCGACGTGATCTACGTAGAGATCTTTCTAAGTGGAAGCCGTACGGCTTCAATAAAGTTTTTATCGTGTAAATATAAAACGTTGCTTTTAATTAATTATTTATTATAATTTTAGCAAAAAAAAGTATTTTAAGTTGTTCTTGATAATGTTTCATAGATAGAAAAAACTAGCCCAGTGGTTAGCATGTCGCACTATGAAAGCGTAGCCAAGTGGGTAGTGTATCGCACTATAGTAGCGTAGCCTAGTGGTTAACGTGTCTCATTATAGGAACGTAGCCCAGTGGTTAGCATGTCGCACTATGAAAGCGTAGCCCAGTGGTTAACGTGTCGCATTATAGGAACGTTCCCCAGATGTTAGCGTGTTGCACTATGGATCTGGCGGTCTACCGTTCACGTCTCATTACTGACAAAAAATAATAATAATAACTGAACTCAGCACTTTGGGGCCGTGGGTGCGTTATAAAGGTGACGGTCAAATTCCACTTCTCGGTCAGACAAGAGTAGTCCAAGAGTTGGCGGTGAATGTTGTTGACTAGTTGCCTTCCTTCTAGCCTATCAGCTCAAAATATCGGCTAGAGTAGCTAACTCTTGAGAAGTGTAACGAGAATATTTGGGAACAAACAATTTCATAGATAATCTCTGGAAAGGAAAGGAAAAATAAACTATCAAACTTAGAAACTTATCCTGACAATATCCTTAAGTTTCAATGCTTCGACACTCTACCTATGTTGTAAAATAAAGCAGAGAAATAGCGTAATAAGCTTATTTAAAAGATAAAAGTTGTAAGACTTTGAAAGTTGAACCTTGTCTTTGCAGTTTCATTAAAACTAGAACTTGTTGAACTTTTTATTTCAATTTCCGTTTTGTAGAATGCAAAGCTCCTTTGTGGAAAATAGTTTGATCAGTCATGAAATCAGTCATTATTCAGCATTTTCTTATAAGTTTGTTTAAAGATATTTTATTAATAAGAACTATATTTGATCTTTCAATAAAACACGAAGATTGTGATACAACATTTACTGCGGAGTATTGTTTGTTCGTTTGTAGTTAATCACAAAGCTACACAATGGGCTATCTGTGCTCTGCCCATCACGGGTATCGAAACCCGGATTCTATCGTTGTAAGTCCAAAGACATACCGCTGGGCCACTGGGGGATGGGGGGCTTTTTCTTGTAAGCAAACAGTCACTATTTGATTTGAATGTCATTTTCATATGGAAAATACTAGTCAATGAGGCTTCACCAAGTTAACCAAGACGCAAGTGTTGGTACGAGAGTGTCGACGAGTGAAGTGTCTCTAAGTTAAACAAGACGCAGGCTTTGGTTGAGATAATAACTATTTTTATCCAACTTTAAAGTAGCTCCAGGTTTCAGAAAATGCCGCAGTCAGAAATTTGTCATTGGTTCTGTAGGTTACAGCTATACGTAGGAAGATTAAATGCAAATTGTGTGACTTGATTGTTTGAAGATTTGAAAGATTAAGCATCATATACATTGGTATGGTACACAGATGGTAATATAGGAAATAGCACTATGTAATAACTACGCTTCATTACTAATTCCTAATTAATGTTATAGATGTCAAACATTATCTTGTAAAATGTTCTTTTTTCAACTATAAATGCTAACTGTACTGAAAACAAATCAAACCACTTTACTATCCTCTTTACTGCAATATACATTAATGTTATGAAGTACTCAAGTTAAGTTAAAATATTTCAGATGTTATATATATAGTAACAGCACTTTGTAAAGTTTCATGAATACCTTTAAGGATTTGAATTTTAATCCGTCAACTTAGTTTTGACGCTATAGAAATAAAAGAAGTGTAGTTAAAAACTTCGAGGATTCTGGAAGAGACACATATGAACAGAATCAATGTTGTTACTTGTACACAACCTACACAAAATCAAGATCCTTTGGAAACCAGTTACTAATGTGTGCTATGATTAAAAAGATTATTTTGTAATTATTGTTTACTGGGAAGTTACAATGGAGGTTTTTGATGATCGAAACCTGGTCTCCAGAGCATTTTTGTAATTACTTTTCTGTGGCATGACACGATAATTGCTTGCATCTCTCCATCTTCTTCCTAAACAATTATTTTAAGAAATCCCTAATCAAACCTGTCTACGATTTCCCTAGAGGGCTCTGTCAGGTAAAGTATTTTGGTAAACCATTTCATCATTTGTTGAGTTTACTTGATTACTATATATAATAGAATGTTCAACTAAACATATCTATTTACTCATTTATATTATTAGATTTTAGTAAACACTCTAAAATAAGTAAATATCGTCATCGTTATGATATAATAAAGGTTATATTTATCCATTGTGAATACCGTATTTGCCGGAAAACATAACTATTAAAACTTGGATCGATAATCGCTGGGAACCTATTTCTGATTCAGTCTTTCATACAGCTAATCCACTTTGTTATGCTTAATTTGAATAGCAAAGAGAAAAGACTTAATTTTCGCTTCTTGATAATATTTATGAATAAAGTCGAGAACTCAGTTAAAAACACAATTAATTTTGATAATTTCCACTCACTTATTACTTACATTTTCTTAGGTAATTAGATGACTTTGTAATACTAGTAGACATGTTATTTTGCACTGGAATGTAGTAAGTAATTTAAGCCTAAATTAATCTCTTAAAGTGGCCGGTGATGAGGCGTTATGAGACTATTACCATAAATATATTTAATATCGATAGTACTAAACTATGTATAGGAGACAGTTATTTATAAATGAAAAACAAAACAACAACAGGTACATTGATAATAATAATACGCATCTATAAACATAATAATGGTGACCCGTTATCCTTTAGACAACTACATATATATATATATATCAAGTGCTTTTCTGATGTAATTACTTTTCTGCTTATTAATAAAAACAAAGAAAAATAAATTTGTGCCCTACTGACTTCGAATATAGTGACAATCCAGAAACATATTATCTTACGACGATCTACAGTTACAAATTCAGATGACTTTCCTTCAAAAAACGTCTCTACGAAAGAAAAAGGCGAAATATGCTGTACTGATTATATAAATAAGAACATTAGCCATCCTTACAGAGGTTGAGTATGTTATATTAAAATAATTTTGGAGCTTCACCACGACGTTAAAGTCTATGTTACCACGTTTTCCAGCGGCCGTTTTCCGTAGGCCAGTGACTTGAGCGGTATGTATTTGTATGGAATAGAATTAATATCCTCCCACTTCAAATATGTAGCGGTTGAAGGGACATATTTTGAAAACAACTTGTATACGTGTGGCTTGTGTAACATTTCCAGACGGAAATTTCTCTTGATTATGTTGTGTACTGTTGCTTGTGACTCGTACACGATTTATGTCACTGACCTTTATATTTGAGTATTCTTATCTGTTACTAAGCGTTACAATTTGCTTATAGCGGCTGGGGTACTAATTTTTTTTGCCGGTCTCTTTCTGAATGGTCTTGGTACCTCAAGTTAATCCACAATCCTTTATTTTCTAATGCCATTAAGTTCAAAGGATATTTTCATATTACAAATTACAAATCCTCGCTCTGAATACAGTTTTATGATTTAGCTGTATGAATACCTTGCATCGGGAAGGAGTATTTCAAACTCTTCTTCAAAGCAATCGATTGTCGATTGCATCACACCACCTAACGCCAAGCAATGTCAAAATGTAGTTCTGATATATGTTATTCTACCGTGGCTTTATATTGTCTATAGTTGTTACGTGAATTGACGATTTTCGTTTTTATCGTACTCATCTCTCTCTATCTGAATTTACAAACGATTAAACGCACGCACACGAACACAAACTTTGAAATGTATGGAAAGCAGTCAGTTGTTTGACTTTTAAAGCATTACTTTTTTTCGGATTTAGTTATAACGCTGGTGTATTGAACGAGTTTGCCACCGCACGGGCAGGTATACGTTAAAGGTATTTCTGCTTTGGAAATTAATATACCGAATGAATAACAACCATTTAATATTTTTAGTTTTATTAGTTAATTTTAAATATATTTATATACACGTATATTGGATAATTAGATGACTTCAAAGTGCTAGTAGACTTGATATTTTGTACTGGTAAGTAGTCAGTAATCCAAGCCTCAATTAATCTCTTAAATTAGCTGTATACGTTTAATAGTATTAAATTCATATGTTAACGCAACCTATCCACCATTAGTTTTATAATTCCTGATTGGTTTGCGTTATAAGTTAATTACCGTTCTAATTCACATTAATTTCAATCCTATTGAGAAGTTTTTAAAAGTGAACTCTAACTGATAATTTCGATTTGAATTTCTGTGCTTATTTTTCATTATCTATTATTCCTACTATTTATAAATGTAAATTTAAGAGTATTATAAATATTATTTAAAGAAATCCAACGAATAACTCATTCCTTTAAATATGATGCATACGGACGCTCTGCCTGTTGTTTCACGGAAATTAAAAATTATACTTTTTTTTAGGATAAAGCTCTTAGGTAACTTGACAAAAATATTCAACCAAAAATTGATTAAGTAAGTGAAGTATACGATGCATGTCAAACTTGAGCCTATATTAAAACAACCCATTCCTAAGTTGATTCATCTCAAGTTACCTTATTTAAAAATGAATTATATCTAATATATTGTTATATTTTATATAAAAAAATGTGGAATTTTGTTTCGAAACATGAAAGATTTAAGATCAATAAAATGCACGTCGTAGGTTCTCTCGATTTTTCTGTCCCTATAACACGGATCTATAGGATCGTTATTATTAAATATATATAGGCGATTACTACTTCAACTACATGGTTAATAAATTCATTCAAGTGACAAATGCGGCATGATAGCATTTCAGGATGTACAGGGAACTTCTTTTTATTTCCTTTTCTTTCTTTGTCATCTTTTATTAACGAGGCAAGGTAAAAACGCATTTGTGACGTAGAATAACCAGAAAAAAATGCATTAATATTTCTACCGTTTGGATGTTTAGGAGTTCCCAAAAATAAGGCAGACTTCAGCTTTTTTTAACATTAAAGGATGAATTATGTCGCAATTTGACGTTAACATACATGTCGGGGATCTTTCATAAAGATATATTGTTATTTCTTTATATACATTCTACCGCGGACAGGGGCATTTTAAGACTCATGTTTATAACGTTGTAGAAACAGTATTACTGAAGTTGGTTTTCACAGTTCTATAAATAAAAGGTTTGGAGAAAAGTGATTTTTGATGCCCGACAGTTGTTCGATATCTTTTTAAATAAAGGATTTATAACCGACTTATTATTTGGATATATTTTGTTGCATAAGTTACATCTTTATATTTGAACTTAAACTATTGGTCTTGTCTAATAAGTTACCAATGAATGTTCGATGTTAAGGTCTAATATTTTGTTTTGTATTGGACTGACCAAAATTAATTTTTCAAATATGAACCTGTATTCATGACTGACTACACGTATATTCTACCTGAAGGACGCCTCGTGCGACACTTGATCCCAATGGCCTGGTCAATAGAGACCCTATAAGTTTCAGGCTTAACTATGGTCATAGACCTTATAAGCTTCAGGCTTAACTATGTCATAGATCTCATGAGCTTCAGGCTTAACTACGTCATAGATCTCATGAGCTTCAGGCTTAACAATGTCATAGATCTCATAAGCTTCAGGTATAACTACTCCTAACCTAGAAATATTAATCAGAAAAAAACAAAGTAACCAGTGAGCAGCAGCCGTCTACGTGTCTACTCGGATTGACTGTCGTAGTTATAGCAACCCCACAACTTAAAACTAGAGTCAGTTTAATGGCGAACTGCGGCTCGAACCTTCGACTCATTAGTTTTGTATGCTAATCACAAGGACACGCCCATCATGCCGTTCAAAACGAGAGAAGAACAAGTAATTCATAAGTATTAAAACAAGGCTGACTATATAGAATTTGTAGTTTATGTATTTAACTGCCAAAGAAACCTTGTAATTTCTAGTTTATTTAATATATTTTATGTTGTTCTTGTATAACGAGAGATAAAATCAAAATTTCCCTGAGTATGTGCTGTGAAACTACTGGAACATATTAAGAATATTAAAACCCGAAGTAATGTAGTGGTCAGTGTATCTAGATAATCAACTGGAATTCTCTTTTCAGGTGAACTTAAAAAATTGATGATGTTTTTATATTGTGAAGAAATATTCATTATATACCTTAACAATAAATATACAATAATAAGTTTACATTAGAAAAATAGATCCAAACCTACTTTTATTTGTAAGTTTTAGCCTACCTGGCCTAGCGGATCTGCAAGTCAAAAGTTTGCGACGTAATGTCGCTGAACATTCTCTGAATTTTCAAATTTTGGCGTATAGTATGAGTGAAAACGGATGCTGCTATATGTTTGGAAATATCAGTTTAGGTGAGGGGTGCTGCTGACTGCCTGGTTTCCCTCCGGTTAGTAGCTCAAAAGTTAAGGACGGTATAGTCAAACCTAAGCGCTTCTTACCTGACCACTTAGCCCACGTGCTGATCAGGTTGAAAATACAATATCTTTAAACACTTCTAACAGCAATGTCAAGTATAAGATCAGAAATTTTACAGATTGTTCATTCAAAGTTGAGAATAATTTAGTACTCTAAATAGTTATATAATATTTTTGTTTAATTGCTTGTAAATACAGAATTCATTTTCATTCATAGACAGACACAATAGCTATTATACAGAACATGATTCATAAAGTTTATCTAGATGTTTAACATAGATTTACTATGAAGTATCAACGTATCTTGCAACAATACATCACAATACATGGATAAAGTATCGTCACTAAGGACATCAAACGCAGTATGTATGCTCGCTAATGTTTGTTGAAATCAAGATTATTCTGACCAAGTGATTCCAAAAAGACCCTAGTCAGATGGTGTATCAGAACCCTAGCACTCATAATATGTAATTTCATACTTTAATCCACATAATTTCGGATTGTACTCAACCTCAGGATAAGCAATGTTTTATCAATACGATTACTTGGATCACAGCTTAAGCAAACTAATGTAATAGGTGTTGAATACAAAATTAAAAGATATTTAAAGCCCCCCCCCAAAAAAAAAAGAAAATTAAGAAACGTGGAGCCAAGACATAAACTATTCATGTTAAAATGTTAGAAAAAGCAGGCAGAACAATCTAGAATATGGTAATCAGAACAAAACGTTGGTTCAAAAACCAAAAATAGAACAAAACTCAAATAGTTTCCATAAGAAAAAACAAACTCAAAAAAGTTATAGATAATAGAAGAATTTAAAGAAAATAAGATTTCAACAATCAGATAAATCCATAGCAAACGACAAGGACAACAGACTGGCCTCGTTAAGTTTTATATTTTAACTTTCTGTAGACTGCAAACACGATCCAGTCTCGGAGCAAGTACACTAAGTGTGCAGCGAGCTAAAATCAACAGACAACGTTTATCTGCTTGTTTTGAGTCTTATTGAGACAAACGAACAGCTGTATCATTGGTTTTGAAAGCGGTTCTGTATTCTAAAAACGAGACTTTGAGATACTTGCAGCCAGTTCAGAAGTGCCTGTTATGACTGGCTGGCATCCATTCCTTTGATGACTTTCTACACGCGGAAAACATTCATTCATGATTCATGAACAAATTGGAGCACTTTAAACTCGTAATTCACTTCATTTTGACAGCCAAAACCGTTTGAGACTACAGAGGTTGGTTAAGTTATATCAAAACGATTTTGGAGCTTCACCACGTCTTTTTAGTCGATGTCGCCACATTCGACATTGTTCTATTTGACCACCATGCTTCTTGAAAATAACCTTTCAGCACAGTTTTTATTGCAAAAGGTTCAGTTGTAAGGTTCTTATGTTCTTATTTTCCTCACGTTTTTCTGTATCTAGTGTAGAAAGACGACCACTGTTTCCCAGAGTCAGTTTCAATAATCCAATCACACAGAAATCTGGCGATTGGAGAGGTACATCTTTGTATGGAGCAGCATGAATAGTGTGGTCTTATCGTCACTCGTGTAACACATCTCTGGCCCAAAGTGCAGTAAAAGAATGCGAACAACGGAACCTCACATCCAGAGTCCTTACGCTAAACAACTGGCGTAGAATCTATACTCTAAACAACACAATTTCCGTGAAAGCAAAGAAGACTGTACGAGTTAAATTACATAGGATACATGAGGCTGTAAGAAAACATAAATGAAATCGTAGTTATTCAGAAAGAATTAAACTTTTTGATTCTTGGATCTATTAAAACGTTACTAAACAACACTGCTAATAAAAAGGTTGGTACGTAATAATAAGCATGCAAGTTAAGTGAACAGAATGCTATACTAATTACGTAACGAAGATATTTTTAATCAGTAAGGTAACGTAATAATAAGCATGCAAGTTAAGTGAACAGAATGCTATACTAATTACGTAACGAAGATATTTTTAATCAGTAAGGTAACGTAATAATAAGCATGCAAGTTAAGTGAACAGAATGCTATACTAATTACGTAACGAAGATATCTTTAATCAGTAAGGTAACATAATAATAAGCATGAAAGTTAAGTGAACAGAATGCTATACTAATTACGTAACGAAGATATCTTTAATCAGTAAGGTAACATAATAATAAGCATGAAAGTTAAGTGAACAGACTGCTATACTAATTACGTAACGAAGATATCTTTAATCAGTAAGGTAACGTAATATTTAGCATGCAAGTTAAGTGAACAGAATGCTATACTAATTACGTAACGAAGATATTTTTAATCAGTACTAATCGTCACCGTAGTAATCCTAATATTCCCGAGAGATCCTCAGTTTAGAACTTCAATTTTTGAAGATAGTTTTTATATGCGGAAACATCTGTTACCTGAGTTCTTGCACAGATCTTAAAATATTACGTGCAAGAACTCAGCTAACAGATGTTTCCGCATATAAAAACTATCTTCAAATTTTGTACACCAAAAAACTTTTCAAACTTTAATTCTGCTGGCGAAAAACTTCAAGTTAACACTAAGTTGTTGTAATGTCTTTGCAAAGTGTATTATCATGGTAAAATAGCATACTTCTTTCTCTTTACCTCAAAACCAATAAATCAACATAGAAAGTAAGTAATGTACTGTAAAGTAATTTCAAGATAATATCTGACTTTGTCGATATAATGAGGTTTTACCATTTTGTAAGCACTTTTAAAAATAGATTATTTGTAACCTCATATAAAAATAGATTATTTGTAACCTCATATAAAAATACTGAAATGCACGGAGGTTATATTTTCACTCCTGTGTGTGTGTGTTTGTCGAATAGGTTTCTCCAAAACGGCAGAATGGATTTGGGCGAAAGTTGGTATATATTTGAACTATGTCCCAACTTTGAGGTGATTAATTTTTTTAGAGTCAACGTCAAAAGTCAAGATCACAAAAATCCAAAAATATTCCTATATCTTAACATGCGTACCGATTTTTCACATTTTTTGCTCTGTAACTCAGTCAAAAATGATCAGATTTTGATGAAATTTGGTAGACATATATAGAATATTATTCCTCATTTTCTTGCCCAAAATTGTCCGTGCCCGTAATGACGGACATACGGACATATTTTCGTATTTTTTGAGAGCCGAATATGATCAACGCTTCGTGGCGGAGGTATACGCTCTTCTAAGTGCCCTCTAGTTTAATAATGTTTTTCGCAAAGCAACACAAGGGATATTTACGTATACATATCACCAAGAAAACAATTAAAAATATTTGTTTTATATTTTTTTCGCAAAGTTACAAAAAGGATTATCTGATATATGTGTACTAAGAAAACATTTAAAAACATAATACGTTTATTTGTTTTTTGAATTTTTATGCAAAGCTACTGGCAGCTATCTGCAAGTTGTCCTAAATAATTCTAAACTGACAGATAGAGGGCGTGCAGTTAGTTTTAGCATCACCTACCAACCTTTAGGCTACTTTTTTGTGACTGAATAGTGTGATCTGAACAATACACATCCTGATTCAAAGATGTGAAGCGTGTTTTGTTTTTCGGCAATTATATGCGAAACAAGAACACTCTGATTCTTAACTCGATCACAACTCTCAACATGTTGTAGACCACTTCTGACACCATTCTATTTTAGATAGTTTCTGACCAATTTTATTATGGGTCGACCTTCTTACGATCGGATTATACTCGGACGACGCTTTCCCATCAACTATATTAAGGTTTTACTTATTTCTACCAGAGACTGACCCCTACAAACTTTAACTATAACAAATCTCTGCTTATTAATATCTTAATAACATAATTAGGTTTAGAACTAGTTTTTGTTCTTAATGGCAGCATATTTTCCTTTTCCTCTCTCTCTGTTTATTCGTCCGCTTTCACATCTCCCGATCTCTATTTTATTTTTTGTTGATCGCCTTGTCTTTTACATCAAGACAAGCACATCTGTTTCCCTTATATCAGATTAAAACGTCTCATAATCATAGCAGCTGGTGTAGCATCCAAATACACTGAAATTAGAAAGGCCGCCGCTTCTCCAATAATTCCTTAGCCACTTAGTACTATAATCCCTTACGGATTGACCAAAAGTCAACATCTTTCTCATCTCTCTCAACCCCAAACGATTTTTATACCGAACTTCATAGCACAACATAATAAGAATTGTATGCATTTAAACAAAGAGTTGAGTAATATATTTACATATTCAGAAATAGTTTAGCAGCTTTATGTAAATGATTGATATCCGAATCTCTGAGAAATACGGAAACGTTTTTTTGTTTCATAAATTTGGTTTTAATTAATACTGTTTTACATAGCGTTTCTCATGATGCTATCTCTAAGTATTGTTAATTTGTAATGTTAATTTTGAGCGTTACACTTCCTGAACAGTGACTTTTAATGTTAATCTTAGAGTTCAGGTCTCTCATGCAACGACTTTTGACGTGAACATGGGACATCAATATTATTGAACAGTGACTTTTGATATTAATTTTGTAGTCAAGTCTTTAAGGTGAGACTTCTTAAACAATAGCTTTTGATGTACATTTGGAGTTCGTTCTTCCTTAACAACAGCTTTTGATATACATTTGGAGTGCATTCTTCCTTAACAACAGCTTTTGATATACATTTGGAGTTCATTCTCCTTAACAACAGCTTTTGATATACATTTGGAGTTCATTCTTCCTTAACAACAGCTTTTGATATACATTTGGAGTTCATTCTTCCTTAACAACAGCTTTTGATATTAATTTTGAAGATCGGTCTTTTCAACCAACGGCTTTTGCTGGATATTTTAGGGATCATGCCTTAAATAAAGTTTTATTGTTAATTTTGAAAGTTACATATCTTAAACAATGACTTTTGATTTTAATTTTGGAAAGTCGCACTTCCTAATAAGTGACTTTTTTGTGTTAATATGGAGGTCACATTTTATTTTTAATTCAAAGTTAAAGAACAGTTACTCGATTTCTTGCGAAAACGTTTGTTTTTAATTCTTATTGGTTCTTTTTCCAAATGAAGGAATGACTTAAAAGATATTTTATTAATAAGAACTATGTTTGATCTTTCAATAAAACACGAAGATTGTGATACAACATTTACTGCAGAGTATTGTTTGTTTGTTTGTAATTAAGCACAAATTTGCACAATGGGCTATCTGTGCTCTTCCCACCACGAGTATCGAAACGCGGATTCTAGCGTTGTAAGTTCGCAGACATACCGCTGTGCCATTGGGGGGGTACTGCAGAGGATTTTTCTTGTTTATCAAAAAATGTTTTATGTTGTGTCATAGTTTGAAGCCTCTTAAATACTCAAATTTATATTTTAATCTCATTATTGAGTTATAGATACATGTTTTAAGCCTACATTTTCGTTTTTATATTTTGTAACCATTCATTAAATATTTAAATCATCACACTTTGACTGAGTGTTAACATGCACATTAAGAATATTAAAAAGTCAATAAAATCATTGGAGAGATATTTATCGGATTTAAACTTTCTTCTTCCACCGTGTCGCTTTTAATCAAGTTTCGTTTATGTCACTACGGGCATATTCAGTAAACGTGGAAGGGGTAAGGCATGAAATTATATTTAATTATGCACAATTAGTAAACATCTGGGTAGATTTTAAAAGTGTTTGTGAATATGTTCCTTCTTATATAATGAATAGCGTAGTCTTGTTTATAAACACATTTAATAAGATATTGTATAAACAGCTTTACAATTATCAAGCTGTGAATTTATGTACTCACACACACTCGATGAACCAAATGTCGCACGAATTTGACTACGGATAGTAAGTGAAATATCAGTTATTACATTTGATGTAGTGAGATTGGAAACACAATTTTAGCAATCATAAGACGACGATCAGAAATGTCAAGACATATATAGAAATTCATTGCTCTAAAGTAATGCGTGTATAAACACACTCTAAATCAATTTATGTATTTTGTAAAATATCTTATAAAAACATCTACGGTCCATTTGTAATAGTCCACAGGTGGGACAGCGTAAGTTTACAGACTTACAACACTAAAATCCGGGGTTCGGTTCCCCGCAGTGGACACAGCAGATATCATAATGTGGCTTTGCTCTAAACGAAGCAAAACATTTATAATAAATAATAACATGAAAAGCCACGCAGTATTAACAATAAATCAAAAACTTGGTTTTATATAAAATACACTCAACTCACCAACGATATTAAGAGCTTTGGTCTTAGCTCTCATTATCCAGTCCGTGCTCCAAGGCAATGATTGCCACTACAGCAAAAAATTGTAACTCTTAATTGTAAACATTTAATAATAGAGTGTTAATAAATATGATATTAATATTATTTTCATCAAAAAGACTTTATGAATATGAGCATGTAAAGTATTTTATATTGATCTTTTGCCTATATATCATTTTCGTGGGTGTTTTTCTTTTTTTGCGGATAATAAGTAACTCCAGGATAACATTCATACACCAAAAATAACAAAAATCTAGGTTAAATGTTTCCAATGTTAACAATACGAAATAAAAAGACAAATATAATTTGAGTATGTCAAGATTTCTCTATCAGTTCATATTCTAAGAGCTTATAATTGTTAGTTTTTTGGGGGGTTTCTTTTTAGCGAAAAGCTGCACAATGGGCTGCCTGCGCTCTGTCTTCCATGGAGAATTGAACTCTGGGTTTGAACATTGTTAAGTCCATAAAATTATCACTCATCCACTGGCGGACTGATTGAAAGAAGAATGTATAACAATATGTCCAGTAGAATATATATCTATTATATCTAGTATCGACAAGGCCTTTTGCCCAGTACCAAGGCTCATCAGTCCGGCTGGGATACGACAGACATGAGAGGGACAGACCTGATGATGACAAAACCTTGTCGAAACGTTGTACATTTGCTGTTATGTTAAACTTATATTAAAGTTTTTCTTCATTACCCATTCAAGCCGTCTCCAGCCAATATTAGACATGAGAGGGGTTGAGACACTATTTATATTACTAAATTTCATGAACAACAATTGTTATGTGATATATGTTAATAAAAACTAATTATTATTACATCGTTATATTTTATAAGTGAAATTCATTCAAAATGTATAGGTAGAACAACAACAAAAAAAGCAATACAGATTAGAACATCTTATTTAAAATTAAAGTCCTTCGGTAGCTCAGCTGGAAGCTTGCAGGTTTATGACAATAAAATTCGGGGTTCATTACCTGTCGCGAGCACAGTAAAGATAGTCCATGGTTTAGCATTGCGCTTAAAATGAAACAAATAACGAAAACAAAACCTCCAAAATTGAGACCAAAAATTTTTCTATATATTGCAAACCGTGGAGTCTGTTTCCCGTTTGAAAAGCTGTGCACGCAGGCAAAGCTAAACATTCACTTTTGAAATGATTGGAGAACAGGCACGAATAATGTTGATGCCAAGTTTTGTTTCTCAAGCAGGATATTGTATACAAATGTGTTAAGAATTAACCACACTATCATTTACATTTTCAAATGTGACGTAACTTAAAGAATAAAAATGTGGATTTACCGTATGTTATTGTTTAGCGGCTCTTAGCATGACTGAAATGCTCAACAATTACTTTCCACACTAGGCGGTATAAATAGCTCCGAGATTTGGCTCTGTGTGGAACCAAGAGTGCAACACAATTAACCTTTCTACTGTCCATGAAATAACTTGAATTGATAGATTGACATAAACTTTTTCCGACACTGGGGACGGGTACTTTTATTTGTAAATATACAAGAGTGAGACGTAGAAGTAAGAATTTATTGGCTTAATCGGGAAATAGCCCCACTAAAAATAAGATACTTTAAGTTTAATGTGGGTGTTGATTGCATCATTCAGCTACCAAAAAAAAAAAAAACAACTAGACATTTGGCTATACCATACATTTTAAAATTTAAAATAAAATTTAGTATGACCTTTCCTGTACCATTCTCTACGGAAAATATATTTTCGTATGAAAATCATGTTATCACAATGATTTGTTGTTTGTTTTCGTTTTGTTTGAAGTTAAGCACAAAGTTACACAATGGGCTATCTGTGCTCTGCCCATCACGAGTATTGAAACCTTGTTTCTAACGATGTAAGTCCGCAGACATACCGCTGTGCCACTGAGGGGGGGGGGTAATCACCATGATACTTGCATTAAAATATTTGTTTGCTTCGTGATTATTTCATTTTACATAATTCAGCGTATGCGTATTTGGTATCATAAAAATTCTGCAAGTAAACTTAAATCAATAACTACTATTTATAACATTCAAAAAACATATTTTATCTTGTAACAAAACAAACAAAAACACGTTACATTTTGTTTAAAAAACAACAAGAAATAAACCAGACGTTTATAAAATACAGATAGAAAAACTGCTGTGCTGTTTGGTAGCCCTTCGAGTAGTCATAATATTATGTGTATGGTTATCAAGCAGTTTTTATGCGTACATTGGCACGCAAGTACTTAAGCTTTCGTTTGCAGAAAATAAGAAACAAGTATATTGAATTTTATGTGCACTCTACAACCCACATAACTTCACCGAGATGTTTCGCAACACGTGATGACTAGGTTGTGCATTAAAATTTAATGAGCCGAAAAAGTCATCATACTTGCTTTAATTTACCAGGATTGCCTTCAGACAGTGAACGATGCTTGTAAACTTCCCGTTTCTTAACATGATTGTGTTCTCTCTGTAAGTTGGAAGGCTTTTGATGTTGCGAAACAGCCTGCAGCGAAACTTCATATATACAGTAAGATACCGAATTATTTCATGAATCTAGCTGTAAATTATTTTCAAAAGTTCTGGTTGCGCAGCATTTAAATATCAAACTATAACACAGATTTATCAAAATCTTATTATGTTTTAATTCAATGTAATTTCTTGAAGACGAGACTGCTGCATATTCTACTAAAGGCGATTTCAAAGACCCAATTATACTCTTTAAAGAAATGAAAAATAATTTTCATATGAACACACAAATGTAAAAGTTTTATTCCAAAAAGTAAAACGTAAGACAAAACTCACATTAGATTTAAATATTGTATGTAAAAAGATCAATGAAGAAACTAAACCTATTAATTTTAAAATAAGAAAGGTGTTAACATTATAGACGTGACTAGACTACATATTAGTCTTTTTAACAATTAATGAAAACTTTTGACCAAAAGTAAGTTAACCATATAGATAAAACAAAAGTAACTTATAAATTAGTGCAACAAATTCTGTATCATAAACTCATCACAAATACTTGAAATTGTGAGACCTAACCGTCAAGATCTGTCCTTTAAAATTATAAACTTTATTATCTTATCATTAATTAATGTGTATTTCTTTCTTATTTTAATTATTTTAGCTATTAATTCGAGGTATCCATTGAAAATAATATTATTTTAACACTATTTTACACTGTGGGTGTCTGGCACCGGTTTTACACGGGTTTTCCTTTCTTCAATAATATTTTCCAGATTTTTCTAGTTTTAATGCTCAATTCAAGTATTTAAAGCCCCCCTCCCCCAAACAAAACAACGACATAGTTTGTTTCTTTGTTTGAAGTTAAGCACAAAGCTACACAAGGGGCTATCGTTGCTCTGCCCACCACTGGTATCGAAACCCGGTTTCTGGCGTTCTAAATCCGCAGACATACCGCTGTGCCACTAGGGGGCAAACAGTTTTACTGTTCTCTCAGTAAAAAAATAAAAAGTTGTATTTTGATGATAGGTGAAAGATTGTTGTTTGTTGTTAAACACAAAGCAATGATTTTTCTCTCCTCAGGTACCTAACGCCTAATTTTAGCGTAATTACCCCTCAAACTCACAGCTGAGCAAATGAAAAGGCCAGTGGAGGTGAGAAGAAAATATATTTAGTCCAAGGGATAATGTCATTGGACGTTGTAGATATTTTTTGTTACCTGATGTCATTGTACGTTGTAGATGTTTTTGTTACCTAATGTCATTGTACGTTGTAGATGTTTTTGTTACCTAATGCCATTGTACGTAGTAGATGTTTTTGTCACCTAATGTCATTGTACGTAGTAGATGTTTTTGTTACCTAATGTCATTGTACGTTGTAGATTTTTTTGTTACCTAATGTCATTGGACGTTGTAGATGTTTTTGTTACCTAATGCCATTGTACGTTGTAGATGTTTTTGTTACCTAATGTCATTGTACGTTGTAGATGTTTTTGTTACTTAATACATTTGATTTCAGACAGCTACCTGCAAGAGGACTATCAAATACGTAAAGCACTTTGATTCCACTTTCATCAGAGACCAGAGAACACAGAGTGGCGGAATATCTCGGCATGTTTTTAAGTGTTATTTTGGATAATTTTGCCCTTTTATTTTTATCCAAAAACAGAAACGAAATCGTTTTAATTCCAATACTTTCGTGTGTTTTTTGTTGTAATTTGTAAAAATGCTAAGTATTTAGTGTTAACGATTATAAAAAGTTTAATTTAAGCTATTTATGAGTGTAAAAAGGATCTAAAACAAATTTAAAGTATGCAAAGAAAATTATTGAAATTTAGAGAAATCGGATAGTATATGCTATGAAACATAGAAGTGTAACATTTCAAAATGTAAGAACTACCAGCGATGATCCTATTCATCATTAGGAAATTAACTTACAAGTTCATCAATGTAAGATACTATACCTTCGAAAGAAAACGTGGACAGGAAAAACAAAGAGAGTGAATCATGGCGCTAAGCTCAAACAACAACAACAATAACATAAGCATTATTTCATTCCGATCCCGGGGGGACCGGCGGGCCGGTAGAGGGTTACGCCCTCTCGTCAGCCAAGGGATGAAAAAAAGGGTAAAATGAATAATAGATGGGTAAGCGTGCAAGTCAGCACAGGAGGCGGAAAATGGGGAAAACGCGATATTTGCAGATGGAGGAGACAATCCGGAGAAATATGGGTGAACACTAACCAGTCTATATAATATATTGAAGATTGTGTAGGGAACTGGCAACAGGTATATCGGGTATTATGAATCAGGATAGATAAATGGGGGAAGAGGGGACGTCAACATCTCGACGTGGTCGGGATTCTCAGCTGGGAGGGACATGACATAAAGGTTCAGTAGGTGATCAGCTGGTGCAAAAATGCTTCTTGGAG
>NW_013665962.1:38904-42186 GCF_000517525.1 Limulus polyphemus | reverse complement strand
AAACATTTGTTTAACAGCAAGTAAAAGTTTGTAAACTTTGTTTCCAATATAAAGCTAACCTTTTAAGCTTAATTTTTTTACGGAAATTTTTCGTTATTGTGATTATATCTATATTTTTTGTTATTGTGATTATATCTATATTTTTTGTTATTGTGATTATATCTATATTTTTAGTTATTGTAATTATATCTATATTTTTTGTTATTATGATTATATCTTCATGTTTTGTTATTGTGATTAGATCTATATTTTTTGTCATTGTGATTATATCTATATTTTTTGTTATTATGATTATATCTTTATTTTTTATTTTATTATTTGATATTATTTCATTAATGACTTTACAACGCAACATAATTAGCAGAAACCGGAAGACCTTTGCACACGCGCATCTCAGGACACATCAGTGCATTATATCCGTATGGCCAACACAAAACAGTCCCGACAGAACACTTCCTATACAAACATGGAACCCCAAAATCCATTTAAAGTTTCTGTCTTAAAGACAAAACAAAGAAAAAAAAGCAACAAAGATTTTAAAGAAAGAAAATATTTGGAAGCTGTACTCATTAACGATAAAAATCCAAAAATGAACAGAGATAATGGATGGTACATCTAACTAACTAGCCGTCATTCAACAGACACACACATCATACCAGTACACTTCACACTATCATTTCCAGTACTCTGGCGTATCATACAGTCTTACAATTTACTTTTAGCACTGCTGGTAAACTTTATGTCCTTTCAATTATAAATTTTTGTTTCTTAGCAGCTTCTGTTTTCTGTTTATGTATTTTTGTAGTTCGTCATAAAACATTTTGTAATTCTCTTTATATTTATTCTTCATATAAGTAATATATAACACATGCTAGTATAGACATATAGTGTCATTTATTTATTTGTTTTACGCTATAGACAATCTGCGCTCTGTCCACAACAAGAAATCAAACACAGGATTTTAGCATTGTAACTCCGTAAGCTTATCGCTGATCGACCGGGAATACTTTTCGCAGTGATTGTACGTTTGTAAACAGATACTAATAGAATTCATATCTAACAGCGAACAAGTTTTAATATTCATAGCGAAATTCGCGAACTATCGAAACTGTTATCGAAATTAATAGACAAATAAAGTAATCAGTCAGAACTGGCAAGATAGTTAATTTTGAAACCTGCTATGGGAGCATGATCAAAAGTTTTCACTTACAAAACTGGTTATTGTTTTTTTCTTTATTTTCCAACTTTAAAATGCAGTTACTTATTCTTTTACTGTTACTTTGTACAAGGATTACAGATTAGTTCGTTTTATCAAAAGTAAAGTTCTTACCTAAAACCTTTCGTTATCTCTGGCTTTACAGTTTGGCACATCTGTACATCTTTCTCATTTTTGTACGGAATTCTGTCATACTAAAACAGATAACATACTGGGCTTGCAGATAATTAGAAAGTAATAGTAAGAGGATTAAAAGTTGCTCTTAGACTTTGGGATATAACTCAAAAATAAAACGTTTAAGGAAATCTGATGAACAAACTTTTCGGTTATGCTTTTTTTTTGTTAGAGATTACTTTTTTTATTTATACAGTAGAGTGTTGTTCAAATGATCAAATAAGAAGAGGATACACGAAAATTAGGACAGTAACAATAAATAAAGAATTGGTAATGATACAGAGATAAAATAAATGAACTTTAAAATATATTGACAAAGAAACATTTGAAAATTATCTACTCAATATGAAAATTGTGAAAAATCAATAGTTATCGCAATGTTGTGCTTAAATCGATTTAATAAGCAATTTTTTCAAGTGTCTTTAATAAATATATTGATGATTTATTTAAAAAAAACAACCGAGATATTAAAAATGGATTCATAAGATGGAAATTGGTTTGGTTCATTAGATAATATTTTTTTAATGATTTTTAAACACAGTTTATATTAGAAAATATGGTTACACTGCTATTATCCTAGAATTATGAAGGTTTGGTTCATAAAGTCGAATAAAACCTGGCAAATAATGTTACGTTTAAAAGGTGCATGAAGGAATTTAAAGGATAACTCGACCCTTTAGCGCTTCGTTGAGTTCCTCACTTGAGAGGATTAAGGAAGTCTTGAAAAACCATGGAATGCTCTATAAATACAAAGCCCTACTATTATAGCTTCCGGTAGACTTACGCGATTTCATTTGTAGTTTTTTTTATTATTAAGCATCTAAACTAAAAGCTCTGAATTATGTCCTCATAATGATGTTTTTAATTATATTTTTTCTTAAAATTCTAGAGTAATGCAAAACCTTTAACCATACCTGTTTTGTCCACACAACGCTATTTGAGTGTGGTGGAAACTACATCTCCGTTTGAGTAGCAGATGAGAACTCAGAACAAAATTCTTAGAAGGTTAAAAGTATTTTTCCAAACAGATAGCTATATTCTTTATCAAGAGTTAGCAGTTGTTGACATTTAGAGAGTTAAGGTTAAAAGTATTTTTCCAAACGGATAGCTATATTCTTTATCAAGAGTTAGCAGTTGTTGACATTTAGAGAGTTAAGGTTAAAAGTATTTTTCCAAACAGATAGCTATGTTCTTTATCAAGAGTTAGCAGTTGTTGACATTTAGAGAGTTAAGGATTTTTGTTTAAAAAATGGTAGTCAGTCATGGATTCGGAAAGCAATTGATCAATACAAACTTTCTGTCAGTGTTTGGTAAGCAAACTGGTTGACTAGCAAAAGTATCTTAAGTCACATCCTCCATAAAAGTGTTTCAATACATCAGAAGTAACCTAAAACTTTTCTTAGTGAAATGTCCCTATTATAGTACAACAAAGAAAATAAGCACAACAACTAATGTACTAGATTATTTAAACAATTGGATATTACTTGCTACAGACAAAAAATGACCCCTTAACGTACGCCTTTATTTCTTTTCCAAAGTGAGAAAAGAACTACATTTCCGTTACTGACGTTATAAATGAGAGTAATGGTCGTTTCGAGGTTCTTCTAACATTGCTCTGTTTAGAGCTTTTATATTGGCACGTAAGTTAGCTCTCGTTAGTTGTGAGTTCTCACTTTCTATCTTGATCGCACCTAAGATAAAGACAGAAAAGTAGCTTCATTGAACAAAATAGTCAATCGGCTGTTCTCATCAATTTTTGTATTTGGTCAAACTAGGTTGTCCATTCAAGGAGAGCATAAACGGTATTGATAGTTGTACTTCGAAGGTACTGTGTAGGATTGGTTACGTGCTAACTTCGAAGGCACTGTGTAGGATTGGTTACGTGCTAACTT
>NW_013665962.1:32335-38268 GCF_000517525.1 Limulus polyphemus | reverse complement strand
ACTGTGTAGGATTGGTTACGTGCAAATTTCGAAGGTACTGTGTAGGATTGGTTACGTGCTAACTTCGAAGGCACTGTGTAGGATTGGTTACGTGCTAACTACAGAGTAAGCATATAACAATAAGAGAAAAACTAGTGCTTACGCACTTATAGGCAGCTAGTCGACACCACCTACCGTCAACTCTTCGACTACTCTCAACCAACAAATAATAGGGTTGACAGTCACATTATAATGCTACCATGGCCGATAAGGTGAGCAGATTACGAGTTGAACGTTCTAACCACCAAGATAATACTAGGCCCTGAAAGATAGTCCATATTGTCAGCTCTCATTCTGGTTTCATTGTAATAGAAGGTGATTTCAGGCTGTCTTAGTCCATCTGCAACATTAGCATCATAATGCATATAAAACAAAATTATTACTTCCTTTCATTTCTTTGGTACATAAAAGGCAATGGTGAGTTGGTTATCATTGAAACCAAACACCGAAAGTTGTTCTTTTCTGTTTCCTGCGAGGATAGCTTGGTGCATCTGAGGCTTATTCGTACTGACAGGTCCTACGTAGTTAAGTCTCTTAGTCAAGAGCTCTTATACCAGGAGTACTGTGAAGAAACTATCCCTTACCATATTTCTATCTCTACTGTATCATAGTGCCACATTAGACTCTCGTTCCTTGAGTTTGCCTTCATTAATCCCCAGCTGTCAGTCTAAATCTTCTCTATTGAGAGGATAAGATATTCTGATATCAGAAGGCCATCATAGTTTCACACCATAGTACGGCAGTTAGAATGATAATTTACTGTTGAAAGAGGTCAGTAACTTCTAAATGGCACTAAATATTCATTAACTGCTATATCTGTACCAGGAATATAAAACTTGTGCAGCTGTACCACAAACATATTACTGATGTCTCTTATTGGCGCCAATTGATCTGTTATCCTTCTCCCGGCTCTTGTGCTTTTGTTGTGAAATCTGAGGAATCTCATGATGGCGTGAACCTATTCAAGCTCTATGTGGTAATAAGATTTGGGAACCACATTTTAATGATTATAATTTCTCTAGAAGTTCATAGTTGTCACCAAAATTAGTAGATCTATAAATTCTTCTAGGTCATTCTTAGCGATTATACACCACTGCTGTAATATTGCTCAGCGTCTCTGTTTGTTTCACTTATTATAATATAGATCATGTATTCCGTTAGGTACAGTCCAAACGTCTCCTTGATGGTATCTTTATAGCGTGCTTCTGCTACACCAAGTCAGGTTTGTATAATAACTTGTAAATTCTGTACTGTGCAAATGACTGTACTGACCACGCTTTTCCTATTCTATCAGCTGTATCAACACCTTAGGCATCTGTTTGCTTTCAATTTCGTCAGAATCTCGAGCCACTTGATCTGGAGTTTCACCTCTTTTTTTTCCTCGCTATGACCACAATAATAACCCCGGTCTCGCCTGTGACCTCTTCTCCTGCGTATTGACTGCTGATATACTTTCTGAGCATCTTGTTACGATGCTGAATAACTGGATCAGAATTGCCATCAGAATCACTTGGCATCTCTAAAACATATTATTCACCTTCAGATGGAGACGCATCCTCAGACGTAATCATCTAATGGTAGTCATGTGCTGAGGATTCAGGTACGTTACAATCATCCACTGTTATAAGTGTGATTGCTTTTTATAACGTGTATCTTGTCCTTATTCAGGCCTTATCAACTATATTTTATGATTCATTCATTAATTTTGTCAACATGCAGCATGATGTAATAACACCCAAAATGAGGTTAATTGTTATTACTAGAATGACTGTGTTCTTAAACACGTACACAGACTGTTAAAAACTGTCATTTCAGTAATAATCTGAAACACGTTCTTTCTCCATGGACTTAAAATATTTCTCAAATGTTTTTGCATATTTTTGTCAACTGATCAAAACTTACCCAACATTATTTTTGTTGCTATTAAGAAAAAGGCATAGGAACAAATTCTAAATAATATTTGGATATTAGTGTAGCTTACGCTGAAAAGTAGAATTAGGTATAGATGTGGGATGTATTTGTACCCCAAAGGACAATAATGTAGCTTAACTGACCGATAGAGGGCGTACGCACAAAATCTTGACATATATGGTGACCTGTTATGGTTCGCTTGTTTGTTATAAAGCACAAAACTACACAATAGACTATCTGTGCTCTGCCCACCGAGGGTATCGAAACCAAGTTTTTAGCGTTATAAGCTCTCAAACTTATCGCTGAACTACCAGGGGTTTTAATAATGCTTGGAGACGGCTTGAATAGGTAATGAAGAAAGCTTTAATTTAAGTTTAACATAACAGCAAATGTACAACGTTTCGACAAGGTTTTGTCATCATCAGGTACCATCAGGGGTTTTATGGCTCTCGGAGAGGTAAGTCCTGTGTGAGTTTAATGCTTTTTTTAAAGAAATTTATTTATTCAAGAATTATTTTGTTATGTGATTACCTGATATTTAGCACATGAATAGTTAAATGAATAATTATGTATCCGTTTATCATCAGGTACCATCAGGGGTTTTATGGATCTCGGAGAGGTAAGTCCTATGTCCGTTTAATGCTTTTTTTAAAGAAATGTATTTATTCAAGAATTATTTTGTTATGTGATTACCTGATATTTAGCACATGAATAGTTACATGAATAATTATGTATCCATTTATCGAGTACTATTTTTCTTGTTTGTTAAGGCTTTTCTTACTTAGTTCTATTTTATTACTTAATATGTTGGCACTTATTTATTTGGTTTATCCACAAACTCAGTATCGATTTAATTGGAATATCCAGCAGATAATAAATAAAATAAGTAGTAAACTGACAAACAATGATTTATAAACAAACCATTAAACCCTCGACCTGAGCTGTTTCAATCTTTCTATGAGAACAAAGTATTCTATATTTTGATTTATTTGTCAGTAATAAGTTTGATTTGTTTACTTATCTCAATCTATGCCCCCCAGTAGCACAGCAGTATGTCTGCAGATTTACAACGCTAGAATCCGGGTTTCGATACCCGTGGTGGGCAAAGCACAGATAGCCCTTTGTGTAGCTTTGTGCTTAACTTTAAACAAACAAAGTCTCAATCTAGTCATTTAATCAATATGAAAACTGGGAATAGTTCTTAACAATTTGTTTTAAGTGGTTAGAATTCGTTCGTCAATAATGAGCGTTAGAGACTAAACAGAAATCGGTTTTCAGACTTAGCTATAGGAAAATATAGTATTAACTACATTCGTTATCTTTCCTTTTCTATTTTATGTTGAGCTTGTTTAGTTTCCGTCACTTCCATGAACAAGTATTACTTATCATTGGCCGCTTCGCGTGCTGGCGCTGCATTCAAGAACGTCATATCCTATTATCCACTTTCGCCGGTCACAAAATTAATTTACGTTCTGAGATGCGATACGTTTCTTATGCTTCAGAACATGAAGGATCCATCGCGTACAATTTAGATTGTGCTGATACCGACATCAAAAGCCATGGTCCTGTTGATTTCGTAGACATTTTCGGAACTATAATTATAACTGCATTTGTTTTGTTTTTTATCATTTTCGCACATGTATTTCCTTTTTAAAGTGTGTTCTTATGTTAATTATTGCTTTTAGAGAAAATTACACAAAAGGTAAGTACAGCATACGAAAGTCTTAATAAGAAACACATGTCTAGCAAGATTTAGAACAGAAATATTTATTAAAGAACTCCTTTACCTATTTTTCACGCGCCTTACAAATTTTCCATTTCGTCCTTGACAAGTATTCCTACAGTATTAAATAATAAAGTATACAAATATGCAAATCAACCGATTGTTATATCAACATAATAAAGTTTCAGTTGCTTCACCTTCCCTGATTAATCCGAAGAATCGGTCATTGAAACTCCCTAATTGTTTGTTCAAAAGAACCCCCCCCAAAAAAACAGTAAAAAAATGTAGTAAAGTAAGACTGAATTATAAAGCTATGAAATTCTTATACACCTGGGCAGGCGTGGCCCAGCAGTTAATGTGCTGTTCTGTGGATCCGAGGGTACATGGTTTGCACATCATTTTGCCATAAAAATATAAAATAAAATAGTGTGATATAATAAAACATTTTGGTGTAAGATAATTCCTTTTTTATTAATCATTTTAAGCCAGGAGTGAAGACTTATAAATAGTGTGATATAATAAAATATTTTGGTGTAAAATAATTCCTTTTTATTCATCATTTTAAGCCAGGAGTGAAGACTTATAAACAGTGTGATATAATAAAAAATGTTGGTGTAAAATAAGTCCTTTTTTATTCATCATTTTAAGCCAGGAGTGAACACTTATAAATAGAGTGATATAATAAAACATTTTGGTGTAAAATATTTTGAGGCTAGAAAAGCGTTATAAGGCCGACTGCTAAATCCCAATATCCGATTAAAAAAGTCCAAGAGTTGGGGGAAAATGCTGCTTTTCCGTATTCTATCATTTCAAAATTATGAACAACTTTGCAGGAATATCCGAAACAAATAAATCGATCTTGTACTCTTGTTTTCCTTCTACTTTATATTTGCCTTAGCTCATTTGACTTTTAGTTTTGATTGCTAAAATAAATGTTGAAAAAATCCTACATAAATTTATCTACGCTGCTTGTATTATATAACGTATATAAATATATATAGGTTGAGAACGTTGTATTAAAACCATTTTGGGGCCTCACCATTTCGTTACAGTTCCTGTCGCCACGTCTGATTTGACTCTATCTGACGATCGTGCATCTTGGCAGTAGCACTGGAGGGTAGTTTCTGTTGCAAATGGTTCAGTTATAAAGCTGTCATGTCCATAGCACACTACACCTCTGTGTGGCTTTCCATAATCTATCTAGTGTACAAGGAAGACATGTTCCCAGACTCGTTTAAAATACAATTGCATTGACATTCATAGGCGTTGCATCTGGCGACTTGACTGGTATTTTTTCTTATGGAAGAACATGAATACCCCTTTTCACTCTCCCAGCTGTTTAAAGTACGAGATGAATAAACTGATATGTGGTTGAAGCAACTTGTGTACATGTGCCTTGTGTCGCTTTTCCAGGTGGAGCCCCTTATTAATTACGTTGCGTACTACTGCTTGTAACATGAAGACAACGTTTGTGACTGATCTTTGTGTTTTCTTACCTGTTATAAGACACGGCACTTAATTAACTCATATTCCTTTGTTTCCACTAGCATTAAGTACAAAATATATCTTTGTCTTGGAAAGTCTAGTCTTAACTATGCTTATGAATATTTTGTTTCGGAAAGGGCTGTTACAAACTCTTCCAAAAACGATAATGTTTCGGTGATACCACGCTGCCAAGAAATTTCAAAATGTAGTTCAGATAGATACCGTTCCCTAATTTCTAAATAATATTCAAAATAGTTTTAATATAAAGCACCCAACCATCTTTATATATACACTGAGTGGTCACAAGTAAATAGACACCTAATTTTTCATCATTTAACTGATTTATGCTAACTAATTTGTGTTCACAGAGCACTATATAAATGAAAATGGTCCGCACACTAATTATCTTGTGCTACAACACGCCTAGAACTCAAGGTTCTCTCGAATTCTCAGATGTTGTTAGAGGAAGGATAGTTGGTCAAGCAGATGGTGGAATAAGTCAGCGGCAAATTTCGTAGAATTTGGGAATCCCGCTTTCGACAGTCAACAGAATTATCGTGCAGTTCAGGAAACACGGCAAGGATACAACTGAGCAGCGTTCGGGTCGTCCTGGTCCATCGGAGAGGACAAAAAGGGCTGTCAAGAGGAGCATCGAAATGGATCCCAGATTAACGACTGCAGAAGTGGCCAAAGTTGGTGGAATGAGCCCGAAATCTGTTCAACAGAATCTCCACAGATTGGGTTATCGTTGCAAAGCAGTTAGACAGAAGCCCTT
>NW_013665962.1:22673-32112 GCF_000517525.1 Limulus polyphemus | reverse complement strand
TGACAGTGGAAGGATATGGGTCTGGAGAATGCCTCACCAAGAGTTTTGGCTCAACAATATATATCGCAGTGAATTTTAAATATTGTATTATATATATCACATCAGATCCTCATTAACAGCATCAAATGTAAAATTATTCAGATGTACTTGGAAGAGAGGGGGGGGGAATTAAACCTTCTCAATAAAACCGAAAATCAAATGAAAGCATGGAAGAATACGATTATGTATATATTGTCGTGAGTTATCTTATCATAATTAACATTGTTCGAATATATACTAAAGTTAACCTTTTTGGAAGTGTTTAGAGACCGTCAAAATGTTACTAGAAAATACAAAAGCACATATTAGATAAATAAACAATGCTTATTAAAATAATTAATACAGTCTTGCTACACACGTCAATTCTAGCTGGCCAAGTGTTTGTTTGTAGTCTGAGTCTAGCAATCGTTGAACCTAAAATATGAATAATTATAATGAAAAGTTAACTAACTATCTTCAGTCACTGATTATCACGTTTGTGTGTTTTCATAGGAAAGCCTTTTAAAGGCTGGTCCCTCAGATAAAACGCTAAGTGTTGATTTAGCAACTAAATAAATAAAAAGAGATTGCCAAGTTTAATTTGCCAATCTTATACTGAGCATTCTTGTTGAACAAGTTTAATAATACGATAAATAAAATGGTCATGGTTGTATAATTTAGGCTTATAAACTTATTTTAAGACCATTTTCAATTCTTCAAATATATATTTATTTTTTTGTCGTATTTGCATCAAACATTGAAAGAACTTCAACTTTAAATTGTTTGATGCTTGCCACCGTGACATGTCAACTAACTCAATGATATTAGACTAAAAACTACTGTATAAGGAAAGTTCTAGCGCGTCCGAAATGTCTCATAATAAGAAACATTTGTCAAACGCCTCTTTTAAAATAACTGCAATGCTAGATGTACTTGCGTAGGGTCCCTCAAAGTGTTCTCTTTCAAGAGTAAATATAACCAAAATTAAGAATAATAAATATTTTTATTAATTGCTTTTCAAGTTCATATGTCATGCTGTGTTGAAGCCTACAGAAAGCATAATTCTTCCCGTGATTCATGGCATGCGCACGTTTTACTGGCAGTACAAAGTGTAAAGTTAAGCGTCCCTTATGTGACGTCATTTTAGTGCCTACTGACTGACTGACAGATAGACAACACACTACTGCATAGTAGTGCGAGTGATTAAAACAGGTGACCAATCCATCTGCCTTTTGGGGAAATGAACCTGAAAGCTACTACTTTAAAACTCATAAACAGTATAACATAGAATTAGTAACTCCTTTAGGGCATCCTCTATACTTATATCAACCTTGTTTATCAAAAAGTCTATACTTTAATTAATACGAAATTATCGCGAATTTCTGCAAACTGCGTAACAACAGTTTACAGCATCACTAGATTTGCCATGTAAAAAAAATAAACATTATTGTATTTAAAAACTATGTTCTTGTTCTTAAATTCAAACTGACAACGACTAATAATATTACTAAGGGTACGGAGGCTTATAAATAACTCTTTCGTGATCATCATCATTTGACTATGGGGTATTTTACAAGTGATATAAAAGTTATTTTTTAAGAAGAAATACAACAAAGATTTATTATTTAACATTATTCATCACATTTTAATACAATATTTACTTACCTAATTAAAAAGCATGACAAACAGATGAAATTATTTCATGGTAGTATTCTAATGACGAATCATAATAATAATTAGATCAAAGATTTAACACTAACTCCAACAGTTCGAAATTCTAAGATGAATTTTTATAAAGATGTTTGTTGAAATTTGGATCGCTTTCGGGTTTTTTTCTTTAGTATATAATTTCTACCAAAAATGAAATAACTATTTTTTAGATTTTTTTTCTAACATTTTACATATCTTTCAAAAACAAAAACTGTTTAGGTATTTATAACTACTAACATAAAGTATTCGTGTTCCGCTACAGGATTCAAAGGCTTCTCGTGATTCACAAAGGTTTCAACTTACTCCTCCATTGATCAACTCCTCCATTATAACCAATTGCTTCTGTGCCTACCCGAAGAGATCCGCACCCAAAAATGAACCTCATTTGGTCAACCATCCATGGTATTTAAGCACGTGTGCCACGTCTGGTCCCTCTAGCTTTTTCGGAGCATCATCAGAATTTAGGTCTTGTATAGACCTTGGAGGATCAGATGCATTTCGACCTTGATTGTTATTTCAGTTCGAGGCTTGTAGTTTTTTTTTTGTATTTTCTATTTATTCTGTTTTTTTCAGGGCCATGTCCATGAATGTTAATCTATGGGTGGTGCAGATGAAGCTGTGGAATGGGATGACTTTCAGTTTTACTTGGTTTTAGATATTTCGTTACTTGACTGTGTGGTATTTGGGCTCAAGAATAATTGTATGATGTGTGAAATAACACATGTGTTAGGTGTTATTTAGCTCTTTCTATTTAAAATGTGAAGCCGTCAGTATTGTTTGGGGGGTTTCTGTACTGTTGTGTGAATTCTAAAAATGTATTTTCAATTGCTTCAAGGATGGGATTTGTTTTGGTTTCAAGTATGTTTGTTGGTTGACTTTCTGTGATTTGAGTTTTGTTTTGTTGTACATTTGAACTGTTAATTGTTTCTGGATTTGTTTTGGTTTCAAGTATGTTTGTTGGTTGACTTTCTGTGATTTGAGTTTTGTTTTGTTGTACATTTGAACTGTTAATTGTTTCTGGATTTGTTTTGGTTTCAAGTATGTTTGTTGGTTGACTATCTGTGATTTGAGTTTTGTTTTGTTGTACATTTGAACTGTTAATTGTTTCTGGATTTGTTTTGGTTTCAAGTATGTTTGTTGGTTGACTATCTGTGATTTGAGTTTTGTTGTACATTTGAACTGTTAATTGTTTCTGGATTTGTTTTGGTTTCAAGTATGTTTGTTGGTTGACTATCTGTGATTTGAGTTTTGTTTTGTTGTACATTTGAACTGTTAATTGTTTCTGGATTTGTTTCGTTGGCCTTTACGTAAGTGTATGTTGTAGTCTGTACGGTGTGTTTTGTGCTACTGGTGTAGATGATAGTGGGGTTTTTCCCACGCATCGTGGGAGAATTTACACGTTGCAGCAAAGTGTCAGTATCTTTGACAGTTGTAACACTGGGTTACAACCACGGCGGGTGTCTTTGTTTCTTCTACCCCAAATCTCTGGTATAGCATAATAACATCAGATATTGTACTTTGGATGTCCTGTGATTTCTGTATGTATACTTTGATCATGTTGTTTGGTTTTTGTGTTTTACTGGAAACAATGCGTTCTCTATTTGTGTATGTGATGTTCATGGCTGTTAGTTTGTTTTGTATTTGTTAGTTTGTGCATTAACACAGTTTCAAACATGGCGTCCTTGGAGTCCCGAGAGGGAAAAGGGGATACAAAATCTGATACATGCATTATATTTCTATAATGTTTGTATGACTTTTCAGACGTGTTGTAGCCTCTCTCCCTCTTGGAAGAGGTTTTTACTCCGTATAAATAGACACACCTCGAGTTCGTCTGCTAAGTTTGAACCTGCTGGCTCTAAAACTGTAAAGGAGTTTGCAGACAAACAAACACAGAACATGAACTAATATAGGATGGAAAACTTTTAACATGAAAACAGTTGGGTTCTTAAAAACTTTAATTTTGTGTTAGTAGATGATATAAAGTCACACTAAACCAATTCAGTGTTTTTAAAATTTAATGATTGTAATTACTGCTGACAGAATAGTTTGTACTTATTGGTTTCCGGTGGTGTGAAGAAAATATCTATCGGCCATAAGATCTTTATCAATTCCGTCATTGATGTAGTTTTTTTTATATATAATTAAAACTTTTAATTTACGAGCAGAAATTTTCTTCTTCTTCTAGCTATTCATAATTTCATACAAATCACATTTACTATGTTTTTAGTTTTAAGAAGAAATTGAGTGCTAGAAGAAAACAGAAATGTCAAAGCGTATTCTGTAACAACCGTCAAATCTGGGCTCTCAAGGTTTTCTGTGTTAAAATGTCAAGGTGTTATAGACAACCAAGATTGTAAGCTACACTCATGGCCCTAAGATAAATCTAAACTTCATACTTTATTCAACAAGTCAATGCTGCTCCTATAACAGAATTCCTGCTTTCAACTTACCCCAGCATTTGTGTCAGTGTAACTTGTTAGCCATAGAGAACAGTTATTACAGTAGCGGAGAATGTGCTTGGTGTAACCTTTCATAATTTAAGTCCTGCGAGACTAGACGACCGATACACCTAGAGTATACTAATGGAGTAATCTAAATCGACTCTAGCACTTTATCCTGACAAGCTACTGTAACGAAGAATCAACATTTATTAATGAAAGGTGAGATGCAAAATTATATATTACACTTCGATAACTAAGACACACATCCTGGCTCGTTGACTGATGTATATTGAACCCTGACTTAAAATGATGAATAAAAAAGGAATTATTTTACACCAAAATGTTTTATTATATCACACTATTTATAAGTATTCACTCCTGGCTTAAAATGATGAATAAAAAAGGAATTATCTTACACCAAAATGTTTTATTATATTACACTATTTATAAGTCTTTACTCCTGGCTTAAAATGATGAATAAAAAAGGAATTAGCTTACACCAAAATGTTTTATTATATCACGCTATTTGTAAGTCTTCACATAAGTTATTCACGTTTTGAAAGCCTTTTCAAAATTAGACATTTTGATCAAACGTTTTCAATTGAGTAACTTTCTGTCGTTATCAATGAGTGTCAAAGAAAAATGATTTCACATTATCTATTATTATATGCTTAATCTATTGTATTATTTTGTATCTGCCATATTATTAGCAATAAACTAAGTAAAACATCTTGAAGTTTGTTTGCCCATCGCAGGTATCGAAACCCGGATTCTAGCGTTGTAAGTCCGCAGAAATACCGCTGTGCCACTGGGGTGGGGCAACATCTTGAAGACCGGAGCAACATGATTTAAACTTTATTTGCCTGCTATGATACAGTGGAAAATGTGTAAAATAATTCAAGATATGGTGGAAAGAAAAAAATCAACTGTGCCAACTTTGAGAAACTGCAGTTTGCGAAGGCGATACTTAGGCGAAAATTTTGCCCACTGGGCTTACTAGCCCTCTTTCTGAAAACTAGATTGTGCCAGAGGAGGAATAACATAGGTCGAGATTCTAGCAAATGATTCAATGACTACAAAAGAAATATGCAAGCAAAATGTACAAACTTCGACTGTAATGCGATTAGAATTTACATTGGAAGAGAGTTCTTGAATAAAACAGTAGAAAAGCTGTGGAGCACAATATTTTCCACAACAAGATTATGCTGGATATGTGATTCAGCTTTGTCTACAAAGTCAATTTGTTGTCGCATGTCACTTGATATATAATAGCTTATGTATCTGTGTGTTCTTTGTTTGTTTTTTACTATTGTGACAAGTAGCTGTTTCCGTGTATTAGTGTTGTTTAAGGGATAACTTTTCCATAAACAGCCTGAAGTCATGATTCTAAGCTTCAAAGATTGTGACCATACATTCTCCAACGTATTATTTTTAAAAAGATTCGATGTTTGACTTTCATATTAGACTTGAAATATTTATGATGCTTATTTAATACATGCTGAGCTATTTTAGATATGTTTATATGAAATTTAGAGTAAACGTACTGAATTTGGGAAATGTGAAAAGATTCTTGAACACCGCACAGTTTTCACCACCAATATAGGGATAACATAAGAAGCAATTTTATTTATAGACTTGTCAGGATTCACTGAACTATTTAATAAAGCGATAATATGAATATGACCGAAAGGGTGTTTTTATAACATTTACAAATTACTGTTTTGTATTTCTCATAGTGTTACCTTATTTATATTTTATCATCTTAAATTTAAACTATGTAATTAAGTAAAAAACTTAACATGTAAATGTCTATAACTCATGAAGAGTTTATAATAACTTCGGGAAATAAGGTCATGTAATATAGAAGGTTATTTTTGTCTGCCAACTATTTAATACGTGCTCAGTTGCTACACAATTTTCAAACACTTGTGCCTCTCCAATACATTAGAACTGAAAGCACAAGCCTGTTACACCAATAGATTGTTAGTATGTTTTATTCAATAAATATTTCAAAGGAAACTTGGTAGTCATACACTGTGATTTAATGGGTATTAAGCCGTCGCATAGCAACAATTATTAAATAGTGTAAAGAAAAGGGTATCTTTAATTCCATTTACAGACTTTTAAAGATTGAAACTGTGCTATAGGAATATCAAGCGTCAGTTTGTTTTGTTTGTTTGTAATTAAGCACAAAGCTACACAATGAGCTATCTGTGCTCTGCCCACCACGGGTATCGAAACCTGGATTCTAGTGTCGTAAGTCCGCAGACATACCGCTGTGCCACTGGGGGGGTATCAAGCGTCAGAAAAGTACAGGCTATGCGGGTGAAATGAAAATTTGAATATCATGCATTTTTGATGAACAAGGCTTTAGAAATGGCTACAGTAGCAAACTGAAACAAGGGCTCCGTGAAATACTTCTTTAACTTACTGACAAAAATAACCGTCGAAAGCCACTCTATCGTTGCGATTGTAAGATTATTTCTGAGTAGCAACACCCAGATTTGTAATACAAAGTGCACCGTATGATAAAAGTGTAGAAAAAATAAGTAAAAAAGAGGTTAGTATAGGTTCAGCGGATTTCTCAAGCATTGGAGGAAAAAGTAAATTTGTAGAATTCCAAACACTATATAACATTTTATGTAGTATAGTATCAAAAGTGATTATACTGAATAGCTTTCTAGTATACTGAAATACTAAATGTATCTTCGCGATTGTTTACCCAAAACATCCGTGAGCGTTTCAGTTTCTTCCTAAACTTGTTTTCCTTTGTATTATGGATCAAATAGATGCACTTGTTTACCTTTGTATTATGGATCAGATAGATGCACTTGTTTACCTTTGTATTATGGATCAGATAGATGCACTTGTTTACCTTTGTATTATGGATCAGATAGATGCACTTGTTTACCTTTGTATTATGGATCAAATAAATGCACTTGTTTACCTTTGTATTATGGATCAGATAGATGACCTTGTTTATACTATGGATCAGATAGATGCACTTGTTTACCTTTGTATTATGGATCAGATAGATGCACTTGTTTACCTTTGTATTATGGATCAAATAGATGCACTTGTTCACCTTTGTATTATGGATCAGATAGATGCCCTTGTTTACCTTTGTATTATGGATCAAATAGATGCACTTGTTTTCCTTTGTATTATGGATCAAATAGATGCACTTGTTTATACTATGGATCAGAATAAAACACACACACACATAATGGATAATTTTCATAGTAAGATACTCCTTTATTTAGCATTTAAACATACTATATCAGTTAACTATAATAGTCGATTAGTTTATTTATATAAAAGCCGTCAAAGCTAAACAAATCTTGTCTGAAGAAGAAAAAAATATTATAATACAACATTTGTGAGAACGCTATTAAGAATCACTAATTCTGAAAACCCAATAAAATGACAAATAATACACGTTTTTCAGTAATTTAGTAAGTAATGATATACCTATATTTATATATATGTGTGTGTGTGTACATAAACATAAATATACATATATACACATATACACGTATATTTATTTAACTTTTAATCGTTAACCGAGTTTTATTCCGTTGTACCTATTTGATTTTAAGAATCCCACCTTTCATTCTATAAGTGTAAAAGGTATATGATCTTTTCTAGTATATTTATCACAATTATTAACCATTTGATAAACCAAAATTAATTTCCAGTTCTAAATAATTTATCCATATTATGTATTACTTTATATTATAGTCATGTACAGATAAATATTATAATAATATCATGAACATATACGTCATTAACTTTAAACACATTAAATGTTTTACTATTTTTTGTATTTCTTTGATGCAATAAGATTAAAATTTCAAACATACAATTTTGTATTCTTTCATTTTCTTTCTATATTGGATTTCTATGTGAACTTACAAATAGTTAGGCCAAACGTTGTCAAATATTAATATGTTATCTTACGGCAGATAAGTTTCCAGCTCGTGTGCTTTTTCTAGTAAATATTGATTCTAAATATCATTCCAGATATTTATTGTAAAGATAACGTCAGAAATTCCACAAAAACAATTGCAGTTATTTCTTAATGTTAAATTTATTCAAACAACTTATTAGGGAAGATTTAATAACATAATTACAAATGATGACTTAAAAAAAAAAACGATTGAAACATATTCATACCTTTAATGGTTGGAGACGGCTTGAATGGGTAATGAAGAAAAACTTTAATATAAGTTTTGGGAAGATTTAATAACATAATTACAAATGATGACTTTAAAAAAAAAAGACGATTGAAACATATTCATACCTTTAATGGCTGGAGACGGCTTGAATGGGTAACGAAGAAAAACTTTAATATAAGTTTAACATAACAGCAAATGTACAACGTTTCGACAAGGTTTTGTCATCATCAGGCCGTCTCCAATCATTGTTAGTCTCAAAGTGGGTTCCTCGTCATCCCTTTTCTTTTTGAGTAAATAAATTAAGTTTATGATTAAACCTTTTATAATTTTTCAAATCATATATTGCATTTTCTAAATCATAATTAAAAGATATTACAATAATATCATATGCACATAAATGTTATGATATTTTTTAATTTTATAGTAATAATATCATTAGCATATAAAATAAACAACATTTAGCCCAGAATAATACCCTATAGTAATTCCGTCAATATTTCTTGTTTATTAATAAAACATATTACATCTTATTGAATACGTGTTTATCCTCCTAATAATTGTCAAACGATTTTAAAAGAGTATCCCTAATTCTATATCTTGCACATTCATGTATTAATAATGCATGATAAACAGTTTCAACGGTTTTACTAAAAATCCATAAAACCGGTACAATATTTTTTACCATATTTAATCATCACTTATTTTATCTGAAAACTCTACCAATAACATTATTGTACTATTTTCAGACTAGAAACTATATTGTTTAACGGAGATAATGTTATATTTATTTACATAACTTGTGAGTATACTTGTATTTTTCAGTAATTTTATAAGTAACGGATATTATAGCTAGATCAGCTCGTTATGCGGTTTCACACTGTTTGAGTTGTTTGAGGTGTAGATGGTGCATTTAAGTTATTTGTTTTAAGCTGCATTGATTCTATTTGTTAAAATTTAGGTTTTAGCCAGTTGTTTTGATTCTTTCTCCGAAAGTGGGCCGCCTGGAGAGGTAATCTGTTTTATCCACTTAAACTACTATACAGTAGTGTGTTGTCTATCTGTCAGTCAGTCAGTAGACACTAAAACTGCGTC
>NW_013665962.1:18194-21736 GCF_000517525.1 Limulus polyphemus | reverse complement strand
AGAATCATGCAGTCCGTAGACTACAACACAGTATGACATGTGAACTTGGAAAGCAAGAAATGCAAAATACTCTTGAAACAGAACTACTTTCGGGGACTCTACGGAAACACATTTAGTAATTTTAATATTTTTCTCATCTTTATAAATTGATTTTAGAATTACAGATGCTACTTGATGCATTTGCCATTAAGGAATCAATTATTTCCACAACATCTTCGTCCCTTACGGATAGAATATAAATACAATTATTAACAGACCATCTTTCTTATCCAATTTAATTATTAACCTTTGTGAGGACTTTCATTTCGAATATTTAATGGGCCTTGCATAAAAAAATAATAATTTTTATCACTTATTCCAATGACAATTTCTTACATATATTTTTTGATATGTTTCGATCCAAAGAAACATATTTTCTTGCTCGAGAATATCATTTATATAACTTAATGTTTTTAATGTTCTCCGCTAACTCAACGGTAAGTCTGAGAGCTTATAACTCTGAAAGTCTGGTTTAGATACTCACGCTAGGCATAGCTCAAATAACTCATTGTGTAGCTTTGTGTATAATAAACTACAAGCACACAAATGCTTTTAATGTTAGCCTTTATTTTCATTAACGTTTCTTATTGATTGTATAATTAGAATTATTAAGCTATTATTCAATTGTGTTTATTTATTTTTTAAGTTTAATTTTTTGTTATTTTTGTACTTTATCCAAATTAAATACAATTCTATAATTGTATAATTATAATTATTAAGCTATTATTCAATTGTGTTTATTTATTTTTTTAAGTTTAATTTTTTTTGTTATTTTTGTACTTTATCCAAATTAAATACAATTCTATAATTGTATAATTATAATTATAATGCTATAACTTCTACCATCAACAATGTCAGATTTCTTCTTCAGCATCTCTTTTTCAAAATCAGACCTGAGATTAACGGTGCAATTATTGAAGAAACTTTGTTCGTGTGTTTACTGGAATTTTTTGAACCACTTCCATTTACTTCCTTTCAAAATCTCTAATATCTAAATTACGAAACATCTTCTTCATTACACGTCATAAACTGTCATCATTTCAATTCTTCTATGTAGTGCCATTCCATATATTTCAATATTTTTAATCCCTCAATATTATCGTTTATCATCCTGTGAACGTTTATAGCACTTGGCAGAGATTTTCCATTTGTTTGTCAGAGGGGAAACCTTGAAACTCTCTTTTTTTTCTTCAATATTGAATTGCAACTCTACGAAAGTTTTTCTTAGGAGATTTGATAATTTGAAATGTCGGTAATAATAATGTAAATTATCTTTACATCTATAATATTTATTGATAACTTATACAAAACGATGGTGATGATATATCGCTATCTCTACCTTCGTTGGTTTACAAAACACGCTTTATCTTCCACTAACATTGAATCTCATAACAAAAGTTCGAACAAAAGTAAAATAAAAAGCATTAAACTAGTGAAAACTAAGCAACTAAAAAAAGAAATCAGCCACACTTTAATTGTCATTGTTGTACATTATTTTTATAGCAAGCATATCATGTCAATAATGCTAGATACATTAAATACGCAATGTGTGGTATGTAATGCTAGGACATTCATTCACTAAAACCATGAAAGGATAGTGAGAATTTGTACCATAATAGCTACAACAAGGCAAAACATCTAGATGTTATGAAATAATGTCAACCACTTTCCACATCTGATGTGGTCTGTGGTTTGCGGTTTCATAAAGTGTTGTCTCACTTCTCACTTTAAAGAGAATCATAAAGATTAAGTGCCTCGAATTATTCATGAAACAAAGTTAGGCCTTAACCGTTTCGAAACTAATGGTACAGTTGCTGAGTACATCTGGATAAGGTGGACTATCTTTCACAATACAAGCAAACGACCAAATTGTGTCAATCCTGGATAGCAACAATAACAGATTATTTGCTTCGAGACTGAATCAGAGGTTCACAGTCGCAAATCTGTGTCAGTATACAGATGGTTAAAACAAGCTCTTTACAAAGCTGACTCGTATGTCAGGCACCAGAAGAAGTACGTTCCCTATTCACAGTAAGGCACTGATACATGTGAAGAAATATTATTTTATGAGGATGAATCGTATTTCATCCTGCGACCACACGAAAAACGTATACTCATATATTAAGAACCTGAAACCCGACACAAAATCACTTGCGAACAGGAATACGGTGCTGTATTCAATACAGTTATATTGTATTAGAAGACACAATTTTACGGTTTAAATGTTATGCTTTGATACAGTTCCTGACGAAAATATGTATCCAAGGGTTAACGATTTGCGTTCCTATTCCGTAAAACGTTCGTTTTTCTTTCAGGCTGTGGTGCACAGTAAGAGCTACGGACAAATCTCACTACTTGGGCAGATAAGAGTAGTCCAAGGGTTGGCGGTGGGTGTTATTAACTCGCTGTCTTTCCTTTAGTCTATCACTTCAAAATTAAATATGTCTATACACAGTCTATACTGTAGTTTTGAGCGAAAATTCTAAAAAAAAAAAAAAAATGTTTAGTAACGGACCGAAATTGATAGTAAACTATTTTATATAATTCAATTTAGTTTTATAAAAAATAATACAAATGTATTTACGTTATACTTTCTTATCTTTTGTATCTGATTTTTTGTTGAATCAATGTTATTTTTTCATATATCTCTTTGAAAGCACAATTTGTACACAATTACAAAAAATACTAAATGTTGTACTTATTAAACACATGAAAACGTTTTACGTACTCCTTAAAATGTATGCTAATATTTTCTGAACTGATGTACCATCTCGGTTACATAAATTCTAGAAGTCTCACACCACGCTTTCTTAATTTGGTTTATAGGTTTGTTTTAGTGCAAAACTACATAAGGGGCTATCTGCGCTCTGTCAACCACGAGGAATCGAACACCGGATTTTAACGTTGGAAGCCTGTAAACATTACCGCTGACCCACTAGGGGACCTCGTCCTTAATGCAGACAAACCTAGATTCAAATTAACTGTGATACGGAAGATGACGTTTAGAGGAAGATGTTTCAGTCAATACATAATTTCGATGCACTTATAATTGATTTAAGGTAGACACTTACTGAAATTATGCATGATTTGAGGTGTTCTTGTGTTAACAAAAGTACTGAAGATATGGTAGCTTTACTTGATGCATTTAAAAAATTTAGTTGCACTAAGCTAAGTGTTATATTTTTGGTTGCAAGTTTGAAGGAAATGTCTTGCATGTTTTTGTAACAAAATTAAAAGTTATGTAATTAAATATCGTGCTAGAATATAGTAAATCAAATCCTAATTGTTCAGTGAATATAAGAAAATATTATCAATTAATTTCATGTTTTTGTATGTTATACTAAAAAAGGAGAATTAAATTTATTTCAAATTATGTCAAAGTGTAATTGTAAAAGTTTGTAATTGATAATGCATTAAATCTTATATGTACGTTTTAGTATTGTTAGCATTAAAGCAAAGCAGCATTTTTGTGTAATTTTTCAGTAAAATTTATCAGCGTAGCA
>NW_013665962.1:13556-17882 GCF_000517525.1 Limulus polyphemus | reverse complement strand
GATTTGAAGTCTCCTTTCCTAAATATGTGTTTGAAAAAGCTTTACTAACTTGATACACGTCGATTAATGAATAAGCTTAAGCTAAGTATTGTAAATTTTTGTTCGATCATGAACAAAAAAGATCTGTATTCTTTAAAATGTCAACTATGTTAGTGATGAAGACTAAATATTTTATGTTTGTTCCATCATATACCAAGAATATCATTATTCTTTAAAATGCCAGTTATGATATTGATGTAGGTTAAATACATTCCACACTATTGATGGGATTTTACACAGTCTCTTATTTTTTATGCAGCCAACTGGTTTCGAGTTCCGAAAAGGATTTAAACTTTCAGTTTAGATTTGTTGACAGAACTGATTTCTAATCATCAATTAGGTTGTACAGAAGTATTTTAATAACTTTGTAGACCAAATAATTTTATGGAATATTCATATCATAATTATTCATTTTCTAACTGAAGCCGAAAAGGTATCAATCTGTAAAAATGTGAATAAAACCACGTCTTCTTTGGTATTTATTTAGGTGCTATGCTCCTAAACATTTTCGTTATGTTTCTTCTTCATTCAAATTAAAAACAAAGTTAACCAGATAACATATAATAAACCTAGAATCAGTGGCATCATGTTTAAAGTTTTATTGGGTTTTTTTTTCTCACTATTGAATTGGTGACGAATCATTAAACGAAGAACAGGAATGGCGTTTGACATAATAAAATACCTTCTGTCAAAGAAAGAGACGCTTCATCAAACTATGAGCACAGTGACAAACACGAACTCACTCGCGCGCTTGTTCAGTATGGGTTATTCCCGAACAAGCAAGCAAGGTAGGTTGTAACTGCTTTCAAGCGCCATTCGCATTTCTTCGAATGAACGAGAATATTCCAAGATCCCTAAAGCATATATATATATGTTGCTCGTACCATATGATCCAAAAAGGTATTTTTCAGTAAGTGTTCAAAGTCACACTAAACTGAATTTAAAAAGAAAAGAAGAAAAATGTATAAGATATTAAATATTATATCATACATCAACCAAACTTCAACTTCCTTCAAAGTTCTATACATCTATTATTCTTATATAAAACATGATATGATCTACCAGCAACTTGTTATACAAACATACTTATTATTAATTCCTGGTGGTAACTGTGTTCTATTATGTGTTGTAAGATTGTTATTTGTCAAATTATATTTATCACAGAATAGTTTTATTTTAACATAATTAATAATATATATATTTGTAATATTGAAAGCTTAAATCAATACTAGCTGTTTTCTTATTACGACACAACATGCCCCCAAGTGGCACAGCGGTATGCCTGCGGACTTACAACGCTAGAAACCGGGTTTCGATACCCGTGGTGGGCAGAGCACAGATAGCCCATTGTGTAGCTTTGTGCATAAATTCAAACAAACGAACAAACAAACGAAACAACATATTTTCACAAAAGGTTTAAACAAGCTTTTATTTTATTTTTATTTTTAGTTTCGGTTATTAAAGACATACCCCCCAGTGGCACAGCGGTATGTCTGCGGACTTACAACGCTAGAATCCGGGTTTCGATACTCGTGGTGGGCAGAGCACAGATAGCCCATTTTGTAGCTTTGTGCTTAATTACAAACTAAATTAAACACATTGTTGTTGCTACATCATATAAAACTATACATGCAAAAAACATCCTGATATGCCATATTTTGTCTATTTTAAGCGTGGTATATGCTTATCGCCTTGGTAACTTCAGAGAAACGAGAAATTAAATCCTTATCTCATGTGAAATTTACTCGTGTAGCCAAAGCTATGTTATCTTTCTTACTGGTTTTTAAATTAGCATTAAACAGGTATATATATTAGAAATCTCAGTCAGCCAGGACGCTTACTTTAGTTTCCACTTCTGCAGCAGGACCCTTCAGACTTTAGAACGTGACAAAAGCTATGAACCAGAGAACGGAAAGCTTGGTTGTATCGATTTTGGGCGACATTTATCCAACCAGGTTGCTGGAATAATGGAAACTTGTAGCATGCACAGCGCAGCTCACAGCGGGCAGCTTTAGTTGGCTGAGCTGCGTACTTTGGAGAGGTTGTGTCTCTAACGTAAAGCCAACCACAGCTTGAGTTCTGGGGAATGAGTCTAGAATACGACAATCTAGTTTACTTACCGTACCAAGCTTATGGTCTTTATTACGTTTTTTAAAAAATAATCTTAACCAAACGTTAACAACTTTCAGATTACTGACGCTAGTTAAAATAAGAGTATTTTATTTGAGTCTTAAGTGCTTGACCAGCGTTGCTTGTGCAGTTTGAGTGTTTCATCATATCAGATTTAAATGCTAAATATGGCTAATGAAGAAAATATTACAAAATATGTACTAGAGCAATTAGGCCCAAAACGCGCAGCTCTTTCTATGGTCATTCCTATGACTGCAATTTACTCGGTTATCTTGCTTACCGGTGTCATAGGTAACATCTTTACGTGTGTAGTCATTGCAAGAAACAAGTACATGCACACGGCTACTAACTATTATCTTTTCAGCCTGGCAGTTTCTGATGTTTTATTATTGGTTTTGGGCCTACCGCAAGAGATTTACCTTCTTTGGCAGAGTTATCCATATATCTTTGGAGAAAGCTTTTGTATCATCAGAGGTTTGACATCAGAGACTTCAACCAACGCCTCCATCTTGACTATCACGGCCTTTACTGTGGAGCGATATCTGGCAATCTGCCATCCTCTCCGAGCATACCGAATGTCCCAGCTGCCTCGGGCCATTAAAATCATCATTGGTATTTGGGTTGTTGCTGCACTATGCTCTGTTCCCGTCGTCTTCCAGTTCGGTATAGTCTATCAAATGAAGAATAACGACACGCTTATTTCTGAGTCTGCGACGTGTGGTATGAAACGGATGTTACCCTACATCTTCGAAGTGTCTACCTTCCTTTTCTTCTTCCTTCCCATCACAGCCATTTCACTGCTATACATCTTGATTGGGCTCAAGCTGCGGCGCTCTACCATTGGTCGCGTGGAGTCGTCTCCTGAACTAAGTAATTCTCGAGGTAACCACCACTCCTCCAGACGTGCAGTGATAAAAATGCTTGGTAAGAAATAACTCATTCATATGATTAACAGTTGCAGGCCTGAATAATTGTGTTATTTTTAGACGACAGTTTGGGATTAGTTTTGAAAACAAATTGATAAGATATTTTTCGAACGACCTTTCATGTTTGCGAGTTTAACTATGTGTAGACAGAAACAAATTTTTTGATTTAGAGAAATGTAAGCTACCTGCATTCACACAGTTATAGATTTAAGTGTAATGTCAATGAGTGAGTAAATAATTACTTTTTGAATAGGGCTGTAAATAAAGGATTATGTTTAGAACAGACATTACTATTATGTAAATAACATTTATTCACTAATCCAATGTATAATGCTATTCTAATGCTATTTCTAATTTATCAATAAATTTTTATTCACTGAGCGAATCTACATGTACATGAGATTACTTATCAATTAAATGTTATACAAAATCTGTTGCTGTCTGTAATTTAAGGCTTAATTTTTGAAATCAAGCTTTCTCGTCTATTAGTAACATAAATACTTAAATGTAGAATAGCAATATCTAATTACTCAGTAAATAAATACGTGATTAATAAATAACAATGTGTAATTGGTCATTAAATACGAATACCATGACTGACCGTGCATAATACTAATATATAAAAGAAAGGTTAAGTTGAGAGTGAATACATACGTAGTTGTAGAACATGGCCCGGCATGGCCAGGTGGTTAGGGCACTCGACTCGCAATCTGCGGGTCACGGGTTCGAATCTCCGTCACACCAAACATGCTCGCCCTTTCAGCCGTGGGGGCGTTATAATGTGACGGTCAATCCCACTATTCGTTGGTAAAAAAAGTAGCCCAAGAGTTGGCGGTGGGTGGTGATGACTAGCTGCCTTCCCTCTAGTCTTACGCTGCTAAATTAGGGACGGCGAGCGCAGATAGCCCTCGTGTAGCTTTGCGCGAAATTCAAAAACAAACAGTTGTAGAACAGAAATATATAGTCTTCGTTTAATTATTGAGAAGAAATATTTGGTTGATTAGTCAATAAGTACTAAATATGGAATAGATATATGTATTTTGCAGCTTTTACGGTCAATCATAGAAAAGGAATGCCTGATCGGTCAATAAAGACATTTATCATTGGGATAGCTCCGCCTAGGAAATTTTACACATCATAGGAAAAACGTAAATAAATCTTTATGGTAAATTACTATTTGATTAGTTTTTTTTTGTAGTGTAAATCTACACAATAGACTACCTGATACTTG
>NW_013665962.1:1398-12684 GCF_000517525.1 Limulus polyphemus | reverse complement strand
CTTACTGTTTTTTTATAACTCCGTCTTCTTTATTCGGTCATTTAGGTTATTTCTATGTGACTTTATTAAATAATATTTAAAGATAAATTATTTTAGATAATTTCATAAGACAATAATGTTAGACTTACTGTTTTTTATAACTCCGTCTTCTTTATTCGGTCATTTAGGTTATTTCTATGTGACTTTATTAAATAATATTTAAAGATAAATTATTTTAGATAATTTCATAAGACAATAATGTTAGACTTACTGTTTTATATAACTCCGTCTTCTTTATTCGGTCCCTTAGGTTATTTCTATGTGATTTTATCAAATATTTAAATATTTTAAAATAAGTTATTTTAGATAATTTCATAAGATAATAATGTTAGACTTACTGTTTTTTTATAACTCCATCTTCTTTATTCGGTCACTTAGGTTATTTCGAGCAGAACCTGTATAATTGTATTTCAGTCGTACTATGTCCATCATATCCATTGCCAGCGACGCATGGTACAAGCTGAAATACCCGGGGAATACTTAAACTTAATTAAAACAATGTAAGTTTAACAGCAATCATATATTTCAAAGTAGTCAATTGACCATAAACTTTATCTCAAAATTTTAAAATTATAACAACGCTTCTTCATAAACAACATTTGCAGTTTGCTTTCCATTTACCAACAAATAAAGATTTTGAGGTGATCCCACCCTTGAACACCCTACATTTCATTGACCATGAGAAAAGCATGGTTGTTTGAGAAACAATCCAGCAACTTTCAGACTTTTACCTTGAATCCCTTTAGAATATTCAACATTGTCTAAACTCTAAAGCGTCAAATTGCCAAGATTGTTGGAGGTTGACTCAATAGGCTAGGAGTAATTAACCAACAGGCTTTACAAAATAGAAATATGGTTAAGTTCAATTTTGACCCCCATAGGTCATTCCTCACAGTTCATAGTGTTTACATACAAGCTTCGCTTGAGATTGGCCCGGTAGGCTCGGAGAATTTAGGGTGCAAACACACATTTCATCCTTACATGTATAGATTACAATCATACTTTGCCAGCAAACGTCGTCTACACTATTACAAGTGTTCTTCTAACAAATGGGTTATATAAATAACGTTCCCACCACTTCTGTATTTGTTGTATTCCAGCGGACATGACGAACTTTGGTATTGAGTAGTATATATATTTGCCATAAGACAATAGTATTAGGCTTATTCGATCCCTTAATTGTTTTTGAGAAGACGAGTGTGTAATAATATTTTAAAAACAACATGTCCGTCATATCATTTGCCGACAACAATTTTACATTTTACATCTCGGAAAACACGTGAGAGACCAAATAAAGAGTGTAGTGTTAAAAAAATACAATAAGCCTAATACTATTCATTGCACCATGGCAATATCACTTATAATAACCACGCTTCGGGCAATATCACTTATAATAACCACGCTTCGGAAGCAAAAGACGTTCACACTATAACAACTGAAACTATTTCATGTGTGCCTCCCAGTGGCACAGCGGTACGTCTGCGGACTTACAACGCTAGAAACTGGGTTTCGATACCCGTGGTGGGCAGAGTACAGATAGTCCATTGTGTAGCTTTGTGCTTAAGTTCAAACAAACAAACAAACAATTAATGTGATGCAATTTTCACGTAGGACTGTAGACAATGTCAACCTTCTGGTTATACATCTCGATATCCGATAATGTTACAATAAATATCACTTACGAACAGGAGATAAATTGTGATTATGAATAAATATCCGAATACGATGAGTGTCATTTCATTATTCATATTTTTATTGGCGAAAAAAAAATCGCCGTTAAGTTTCTTTGGCCAGAAAAATCTCTATTAACGGGGTATACTTGAGCTTTATGACTACTTTTTTTCACTACAGAATATACATGCGTATCTAAAATCTATATCTTCATAATTATACATCAACATTTGGTGCTATTCCTGGAAAACTAATAAAAACGAGAATGAATAATAAGTCAATACTATTTTAGGAAATACAAAATAAAGAAACATATATACTTTATATAAATCTTTATAATAAAATAATACTTATCTTTTAGTTTAATAAAAACAAAATGTTGGTTATAAGGAAAACGTGAGACTCAACCAGTTCTCTTACCTTTAAAACAATTCTTAACTCCGTTTAAACGCTAAAGGCTGATGAAGCATCAGAAACCAACAGCCCAGGAATTTATGATAAAATTGCGTTAATTGCGTATGTTTCTTCCCTCACTTCTCTTAATTTGTCCATAGCGGATTCAGAATCAGGGGCGTGAAAAAACAGCATTTCGGACCTACCTTTTATCTCCTACAAGTCACTGCCCAAGAGACGCGATTTTGAGTTCGCAATCGACAAATTAAGAGAAATGTTGGAAAATTCATCTGCAGTTAACGTGATTTTTATCACTAATTTTAGCATTGGTAATTTTACAGTTCGGTCTACTGACATTTCTCACATATCTAAACATTTCATTTTAGATAAAAAAAATAATAAAGTTTTGATGACTATAGACCAAAGAATTCAAATAACAAAGATGAGGTTTCATGAAATGAACTGGTAAAGTAAAAAAGAATGAAAACTAAGATGGTCGTTCCCAGGAAGAGATAAAGAGGCAAAATGATTATATTTGTGTGTAAGCATTCCTAATAATATAAAATAGGTATGAATTTACTTTTCGTTGTCTTAATCCCTGCCTAGTAAATATCTAGATTATTACCCACAGTTATTTCGTTAGGTCCATCCATTTTAAGTATTCTATTTTAATACTTGCCTAACAATTATATAGATTATTACCCGCAGTTATTGTATTAGGTCAACCAATCTTAAGTATTTCCATTCCATTTCAATACTTGCTAAGCAGCTATCTAGATTATTACCCACAGTTATTTCATTAGGTTCATCCATTTTAAGTATTCTATTTTAATACTTGCCTAACAATTATATAGATTATTACCCGTAGTTATTGTATTAGGTCAACCAATCTTAAGTATATAACAGTATATGTTTTTCGAGTAATATTGGATCCAATTCCATAATTATTCTAAATACAAATTTGTTTTCATTACAATTTTCTGACAATCTTCATTTTGAGAAGAACATAACTCTGTTCAAGGTGGTTATAAAGTAGTTTTAACTTAAGTGAGAAGAACATAACTCTGTTCAAGGTGGTTATAAAGTAGTTTAGGTTTAAATGGGAAGGAAGGATGGGCGGAGGATGCTGACAAAATCACAACTCCTTATGAGGGCTATAAAGCATTGTTGGTTTAAATGAGACCATGAAAGAAAAACTTGTTGAAAAAACTTAGTTTTGTTCAAGGTGGGTGTAAAGTTGGTTAGGTTTAAATGGACTTAAGTTAAAACTATTTCATAACCATCTTGAACAGAGTTGTGTTCTTCTTACTTAAGTTAAAACTATTTCATAATTTTTTGTTTTTTTACATTTGAATAAATTAAAAAATATTTCAAACACAATAATAGTAATATAATATGAAGTATATCCACATGTTTTTGACTCCAAGCGATGTTGTAGATGGCAACATATCGACAGTAGATTTAAGTGGTTATAATCTCCCCCCCCCCCAGTGGCACAGCGGTATGTCTGCGGACTTAGAACGCTAGAATCCGGGTTTATATACCCGTGGTAGGCAGAGCACAGATAGCCCATTGTGTAGCTTTGTGCTTAATTACAAAGAATTAGATATAATCATGGGTGGAGGAGCATTGTGGCAAAAGCACAACTCTGTTCAAGATGGTTATGAAATAGTTTTAACTTAAGTAAGAAGAACACAACTCTGTTCAAGGTGGCAAAAAACTGAATTGAGCGTTCCAATGGTCTTATATATATGTTTTCTTCATCACATTATTTATGGTTAACTTACTGTTATTTTAAATGCTTTATGACGTCTAATAATTCGTTATATGTCTATAGTATTGTGATAACATTTAAGCCTCATTCTTACTTTATTGGACTTAACCTGTATTAAAGGAACTACGGCGCTGTTCTGATGGATTTACAATGTTTTTGTTTTGATTTCAAGACGTAAGTTTGGTGTTAGCACATGGAGTTTTATTGCAAGTTAAAATACAATATTGAATGACATACTGTTAAAAACAGTGTTACACTATCGTTTACTTTGCAAAATTCTTTATGAGTTCACATAAGTTTACGTATAGCTCGCTGGTATTACAAATCACTGCTGTTTAACTTTCGCTGAGAGACGCCATAGATGAAAATTCGTCTATAAACAGTATAGTTAGTTATTATGGTTCTGGTTCGAACACATTGGATAAGGTTCAGGTTAAAATCTGAATAATTTAAAATGATACCAGAAACTTGATAGTCAGGATATAGTAGGTTCGATTTCCCATCGAATTAAATTATTATTCATATCTTATTATTTAGTCCTAACATTGATTTTGTTTGTTTGGAATAACTAAATTATACATTGTAGATATAAAGATGCATTTGGTAAGTACTCAAACCTCGAAGTTTTGATTTTCAATTCTTACTCTTTTTCTTGAACTTATATCAACGTGAAACATAATGTTTTATAATTTAACTATGATTAAAAATCAAGGGGCTCTAAAAGTGTTTATGTTTTCATATTATGATATTAGGATTTAATTAAACGTTAATAGATTTGAGGATTGTTTGTTTGTAGTTAAGCACAAAGCTACACAATGGGCTATCTGTGCTCTGCCCACCACGGGTATCGAAACCCAGTTTCAAGCGTTGTAAGTCCGTAGACATACTGCTGTGCCCCTGGGGGCAGACTTGAGGAACTGTAATAAACCTTTAAAGGGAATGTTATAAGCAATGCAGGAAAGCAAAGTTATCGTGATTGAAGAGAAAGCATGTGAAGCTGAAACACCAAACAGAAGTAGCAGGAGTTATAAACGCATTCACTCTCGTGAAAGAAATCAGTGGGAAATAGAAACCCAAAAAGATTGTTTGAGGGAAAGAAAAAATGCTAAACTGCTGAGCAAAGAAATAAAGATCAGAAAATACTAGTAGGAGTTGTATAAGAAAAAGGATTAAATCAATAGAGAAGGTTTTGAGAACGATTTGGAGAATCCAATAAGCCTAGTTTTAGGTTCGTATGATCTTATGAAACTCCAAAGGAAGCAGTAGAAAGAGGAAAAGATGCAGAAAATAATCGTGAATATGATATGAGTATCAGGTACGTGGTCAGGAGATTGAATTTTGTCAGAGCTGGTGACTATTCCAAAATGCAAAGAAGACAATGATATTTCGGACAATTAACTTGATAGTCCACGATCCTAAGAACAGATGAACAGTTTGGGCTTAGAGCTAGTAATGACACGATGAATGCAATTTTGGCACATAGAAGCATCATTCACATGTCGAAAGAGAAGCAGAAACCTCTGGAGCTGTGGCTGATGTTTATAGGTTATTCCAAGCCTTTAATAATGTAAAACACTAAAAGATGTGTAATAATGTTAGAGAGATGGGCATGCCAATCCATCTAATCTTGTTTTTAGAAATATTGTACATAAATAATTGCGAAAGATAAAATTAGAGTTAACGAGGAATGCAGCGACCAGTTTGTTCTTTAGGGCAAGTGTGTCTGATCTTCACTGCCATTCAATAGGGCTGGAGAAAACATCATGAGAAATGTAGTCGTTAATCTGGATAATGGAAAAGATGTCAGCATTGGAGAAAAAGGACATGGAATCTTCGGTATGCTAATGGTACTGTATTCATGGCCAAAAACAGAGAATGCCCAGAGGAAATAGCTGAAATTACGAGGCAAGAGAGTCTGAAGTTTGAGTTGAAAATCACTAATAAAAAGGAGCAAGTTATGAAGATGAATGTCCATGAGGACTTAACTTTAAAGTGTTGGGTATTTTAGATATCTTGATGCACTAGTTGAGATCATGCTTCATACACGAGAGAGATATTTAAGAAAGTTAGTATGGTAAGGAATGTGGCTGTCGATCTGGCAAAGATGTTGAAAGTGCAAGACATTAGCTGGCAGTTGAGAACACAGTAATCTGGAGTATAGGTTGTTATGGCTGTAAAACTAGTCTCGGAAGGAAACAACTAGAGAAGGATGACAGCATTTGAAATGTTCAGCTGAAGGAGGTACTTCAAGTGAGCTGGATAGACAGATATGAGAACCAACGAATGAGTGAGAGAGAGAGAGAGAGATGGTGGAGATCCTGGATGAGAAATGTTTGTTCACTGTGATGAAGAAAAGAAAATTGGCAAAATTCGCTAATTGGAAGAGAGGAAGAGCAAACTTTGTGCAAATCACAATAAAAGATATGATAGGCAGTAAGAACAGAAAGGAAGGAGAAACGTGTGGATGGCTAGTTAACTAGCAAAAAATAGAAGATATGATAAGAACAGAGAGGAAGGAGACATGTATGGATGGCTAGCATCAAGAAGTTAACTAACAAAGAAAAGAAGAGATAGAACGAGGAGTTGTAGCAAGAGAGTGACAATTTCTGAACAATGTACTGCTACGTCTTTGCGTAGGTTTGTCCTTTTATCTCCTTTCATAACTGTTATTTTTGTCACCTACGTTACCTAATACTGTTTTTTTTTCTTTCCAAAAGTACAAATCATATAGGTATATCTTCATCCCAGCTTCATCGCTAGTCAATTGTTTAATAACCGATCAATAAAACGTCTCCATTTGCTAGCCAGTTAGTTTGTTTAGAATTTTCGCGCAACGATACGTGCACAATAGCTGTCTGCGCATATTCATGTTTAATTTTGAGCTGATAGACTAGAGGGAAGGCAGTAGGTCAACATTACCCACCCCAATACTTGGGCCGCTCTTCTCTGATCTAATAAGATTTGACCTTAACTCTTAAAGTGCATCCGCAGCTCCTAAGACCTGAGCATGTTTGTACAGCAACTGGACGCGTGTCCAATGCCCATTATTTCCATGTTATTTAGCTTATGATGATTCGATATTATAGCCAATTTTTTAGGAGATCACATAATATAGTACTGAACGATCTTTTGCTCCTATTATTACCGTAATATAGGCTTCACGAAAAGGAATAATATTGATATTTATTTGAATGTTTATGACTACCTATGAAATTTCCAAACTTGATAGAAAATGACTATAGGGGAGACGTCTATCTACATTGATGTTCTTATTTTAACATGATAGGAATTATTAATTTTTATTATGTGACAAACAAAACTATATTTGAAGTAATTATTGAGCCAGAAAGAAAGGATGGATGATGTAGAGAAAATAACTTACTGAGACGCTTAAAACCCTTTGGTTGCAAGCCAAGGTCCTCAGAGGATTTCACTTCTCTAGTCGCTAATAGATTTTTCTGAACAAGAAGAAACCTCGGATAAAAAAGATTAAACCTTACTCCCTAAAATATCTTAGTTAACGGCATGTTTCATTCTTGTTCACCAAGAAAATGGAGTCTCATGTACCAATGAATTTCTTCGCTAAGTGAACAAACAAAAAACAATTCTGAAGGAAGAAGATAACTTGACGGTTAGCATGAACAATTACAGTCGTCTTCCTGAGAAATATTGGCTCTTCATTATAAAGCTTAACATGCTCGATCAAAGTGTTCTTCTTTCTACAGACTGGCTAAAGTGAAAATAACATACCATCTCAGTTACTTTGTGAGGTTTTAAGATAAAGTTGTAAGCGTGTTAAAATGTTTTTATTTTAATTGAATTCAGTAACTGGAGCACCTGTTATATCAACGTAAACATTTGAAAAAGCCTAATATTATCAGGTCTTCTCTTTAACATCATTTTACTAGTATTATCGAAGGTAAAATTAAATTACAATATTTTCCTTAAAATAGAGTATAGAGAACATACAACAAAGCTAAATATTATCAATAATATATCTTAATTTGTGAATTTGTTCAATATTTACACTTTAAACTAACTGTCTATATCTCTATTTGGATTCCCTCGCCTAAGAAAGGAATAGTTTTGTAATTAAAGCAAGGCACCAAAACGTGCTTCAAAGACTAAGCTCTAATTTCTACATACATACTTCGAAATTAATATCTTTGGAAATTTGTTGTTGTTGCGCAAAGCAACAAAATGGGCTATCTGCGCGCACTCTGTTCAGCACGGGGAATCAAAGTCCGTATTTTAGCTTTGTAAGCCTACAAACTTACCGCTGACACACCCGGAACGATTTTGTAAAGCGAACATTAATTCGAACAATTTAATGATTTACATGCCAAATAAATCGACTATCTATTTCTCGTTGAATATTGTCGTTCTAGAGTGTAAAAACAACAACAAAAAGTATGACCAATCGCACATTTATCACACTTAATTCTTATAAGTGCTTTTGAAAGCTTCAATTTTCTTATGTTATTGCGTTAATAACACTACCAAAATTAATCTTAGCGTTTCTTAAAGTTACGTTGTCAGTGGTCTATTATTGATATTTTCTTTAAGCTGCTTACAAGCAAGCACGATTTTTAACTTACATAACTAAAAGCTAATATACTTATATTTATCAATATGTTTCCGAAATTTGCTTCATAAGTGGATCGAAAAAATACCTTTCTTAGTGTGAATACTCGCGTCTTTTCCCCAAGCATCAAAACATCGTCATTTGTGGTCATAAGTTTTAAACATCAAATGATATTGACACAACGACCTTTCTTCTAAGATTGACACGCAGATATAGAGCCAGTGTTAGGAATATATGAATAATGTATGTTATCTTCTTTACCACAAAAAACAAAATATCTAGGATCAGTAAAAGCGTTGTGTTCATGTAAGAAGGAATCTCAATTTATGCATTATCTTGCTTTCATACGTTTTACCGCGAAGCAACAAGTGATCCGGAAAGATTGCCATGCAGTTATTTCAGCTCAACTGACAGTGATATAATATAGCAAAGATGAATGTTCTAATAAGTCAAGCTGTATAACGGGTGTGGGCATAATGTTGAAGGTACTATACTTTGCATAGCATAGCCTCAACAAAGGAAATTAATCTGTGTTGGAATTTTCAACGAACTTTCTAAACTTTATCAGGATGTCATTATAATGCATAGAGACTAGAGTTAATAAAACTTTATAAGAACGCAAATATAAACTTGGTGGCATGGTCGACTTGCTTAGAACACATATATATTTGCTTGAGGCAAATTCCAGACCATCCAACAACCCAATGCTGACGAGCTTAGATTTATGGCTGGAAGATTATGAGTATAAATGAAGATATGTATAAATAACAGCCATTTTCGAAGAAAGATACTCATGTAACGAAGTCTGTAAATGATGTAGTGCCAAATAATAAAACATTTCAATGTTTATCGTAAAAATAAAAAACTCACAAAGCTGGCGTTCGGACATCAACAGGTTACGAAATCATAGTACAAGCCAATACAGAGCAAGTCCTCATATACAACGTGAAGACTGTGATTACGAAAAGGAATCGTACGACCCAGAAATCTATTGCAATTAAGCTGAGCATATCTTATGTTGAGAATTTGAGGTTGCTGAATGCTCAAAAGTCGAAAGTTCACAAACTTCCACTCACACCTTGATATCAACGGATGTTTTCATGATAAAGAACCTGGAATTACACTAATCCCATTCAATTAAATACTAGTCAGTTTGGCCGATCTTGCTACAATGGATTTTTATGCCATTGATCTGCCTGGTCTTGGAAGTCGCATATATAGGTTTCTCAAGGAGTGTGAACAAAGATGGACCACTCCATCCTATTCAGTATAACAATTGCCATCATAATGGGCACGATAGATAATGTAGAAAATATATCAAAGGGCAAAACAGGGCTTGAAACATAGTTATTTCAATATGTAATTAATCCTCAGTACATTTAAGCTATATAAGAACCAGTGTGAGCCACGGCACGCTTAATTTCTCGAAATAGGAGGAGTCATAAAAGCCGAAATGCATTTATCTAGATCGAAGAGTTCTATTAATGTCTGCCCATTACAATTTTAGTGACGGGGTGCAAGGGGTCCGTGAGGAGGGGGTGTCGTGAAACTTTATAAGCGTAGTGAGTGTTGGTATAATAAACCTAAAGTAAAGACGTAGTGTGGGATCACCTAGTCTAGAGCTAAGTGCATAAAATTTATCATGACAGTAAAAGTATTGATTCAATTTTGAACTTAATTCGTTTCTGAATTAAGCAATTTTCTGTCATATCACCAACATTTTTAATATTAAGTAAAAACCTCTTTAATCAACGGAGACTCTAAATTAAGAACTCAACGATTATTTTCCAGTTTTGTTGTCTATACATTTCATTTTATATCTTCAGTATATAGACAATATTAGGTTATACTTTTGTTGCTAAGCGATATGACAAAAAAGCCATTGTTGGAACGTAGTGTTACCAAAACGCACTGGCTTTTCTATATATTAGAAGTTGTTAATCTAACAGATTTTTACCAATAATTATTCTATGAATGCGCCACGAATTCATTTCTTGAATGATCTTAATTTTGATTGGCTCACAAAGGAATTTACCGACGTTTGACTGCCTCGACTGCACTTTTCTTCCTTTTTTTGCTGCCCAAACTTGATTTCGCAAAGTTTATTTATTTCCGTTAGCTATGAAATATAAGGTTAGGGTATACTATTGAGTGGGGGTGGTAGTACTTGCCCCGTCACTTTTGACGAGCTACATGTAAATATAGACTACGCGTCCTACTCACTTTTGACGAGCTATACGTAAATATAGTGTACGCATACTACATTAACTTAGTATGAGAATAGCAGCTTTTGGTCATTTCTGGCTCAAATAAGAACGAGTATGCCTGGGTCTAAGTAATAAAAAGTAATATGTACTTCTCTTTTTTTATTTCTATGTACAATGATACGATGATTATATAATCTTGTTTAAAAGTTTATTGTCTAAGTGGATTTGAAATAATTCTTTACCCCCCCCTTCGCTAGACTAGTCCGATTTTCATTTCTGATAATTTGATTTTTGTTTAAGTTTTCCAAACTTACTTCTGTTTGCAATATAACGACTTATTTCTAGTACGTGTAGCCTGCAATGTCTATAAGTACTACACATAACGAAACATTCCTCCGTACTTATATATTACATTGTTTATCTTTCTTTCAGTCGAGTTAGATTCTTTCGATTTTCTGAAAGTATAAAACAAATGCAATACGAATTCTGAGATGCGATTCTATGATTTTTGATACTGTTACGTAGCTGCTTGTTTGTTTGTTTCCGGTAGAAATTTTTCCTAGGATATTCAGTGATACAAGTCCTTTCTTGATTAAACCAGTTTATTCTTCCTCGAT
>NW_013665962.1:0-1242 GCF_000517525.1 Limulus polyphemus | reverse complement strand
CCTTAGACTTAACAACTTTTATAATACACGCTATAAATCATAGCGATTCACAAACTCGATAATTTCGCTCTCAACGAGTGCAAAACACACACTTCACGGCTCACTAGCTGGAAACTAACAGAATCATAAATTACACGGAACTCAAAGTAACTACTGCTCTCTGTTCAATAACTCTGCTGGCTTTTTCTACCAGGCCTATATACTAACGAAGAGGGCATCTCGAACATACTCGGACTTTCCCCATCATTCGAGAAACTCATCAGCAGCGTCACGTGACTTCCGCTGTCGTAACAATGCCCCTTCCTTAGTATTGTTCGGGACGAACAATAGCCACTTACATTAAACCAACAGATAATTAACAATAACTTAATTAAATGTTCAGAATTTACAAACACAAAACTAAAATACAACAAAGTCTCTTAATTTTACAGAACATTTCTTCTTTCATACTGGTATCCGTCTCATTAACTTCTGCTTCACGTGGGGTTCATCTGCTCTATCAGGAAATGTCCCATTATCGGTAGCAGTCACAGTAATGGTAGTAACTTCATTAGCGGCTTCACTGTTTTCCCTCTCAAAACCGGGTAGAGTTTCTTCTTTAACAGTGACTTTTCCAGGTGACACGTCTTCAGCAGCGTCATTTGTTCTGTTGTTCATTTTTGTTCCAACTGAAATGTCCTGGGCCGTGATAATGCTAAAGCCTGTTGGCATGCACCACTTATGGCTTACCTCGCCGACCACATTTTATTCGGAAACTCACGTCTGAGAGACGATCCACTATGTCAACTTAGAAGAATTCCCTTTGGTCTTCCTGGGATTATACAACCACACCTTGTCTCCTGGTACAAACCTGACTTCAGTAGATCTCTTATCATAACATAGCTTCATGAAATCAGCAGACGTTTTTAAGTTTGAACGCACTTGATGATGAATATTATCCATCGCTTCAGATAACACTTTCACGAACTCTGGTATATTTTTACGCAACTCTTCGTAAGGTGGGCATACTGTTATCAGGTCTACTGACAACCGAAGTTTCCGACCAAAAATCAGCTTTGCTGGAGTGTAACCAGTGGCATCATGCTCTGCTGTTCTATAGGCCATCAACAGCGGTGGGAGAAAGACACCCCAGTCATCTTGGCAGCTATTACAAAACTTTGCCAATTCCTGTCCCAGTGTCTAATTGTACTTTTCTACCATCTCATCTCACTGTGGGTGAAGTGGCGTTGTCCTGGTCTTTCG
>NW_013665961.1:679287-681254 GCF_000517525.1 Limulus polyphemus | reverse complement strand
AACACAAATTAGTTAGCATAAATCAGTTAAATGACGAAAAATTAGGTGTCTATTTACTTGTGACCACTCAATGTATATATACGTATGTGTGCGTGTGTGCGGATGTTCTCGCAGCTGTTAGTTTAGTGTGTTTATCTGCAGGTAACAAAAATTAATATTTGTGTCTGTCTGCAATAAACTTCACGTTACTATAGCGTTATTTTAGCTTTCAGGCACTAATATTTTTGAACCTAGTGAAATATAAACTACTTATAAGTAATGTTGTCAATAAGAGCTTTGATATTCAATGTTTCTCAAAAATTAATTATATCTACAAACATTATAAAAAATATAAATTGTTAAATGTAACTTATGTTTCCAGTTGTGTTTGTATTCCATAGTAAAATGTGAATGACGTAAATAAACGTTGTGTAAAGAAAACGCTTTAGAAATTGTATGAATGGAAAAACCGTGATGGGTAATAAAAGTTGCTTAGAGCTCGGTGTTGTCCTGAGAGTGCTTAATTTGATTAAACCACGTGGCTATTAATAGGTGTTGTCCTGGGATTGCTTAATTTGATTAAACCACGTGGCTATTAATAGGTGTTGTCCTGAGAGTGCTTAATGTGATTAAACCACGCGATTATTAATCGGTGTTGTATTGAGAATGCTTAATTTGATTAAACCACGTAATTATTAAACATACTTTTCTTTCTACTCTATATATTTTTCGGTTTCGTAACTTCAATAAATATGTTTTGGGGGCGTAAGCGGTTCTTCAAAATAAAACAGATAATATTTTTTTTCTTTACTGTAAAAATAATGTAGTAATACTGAAATCTCACACTTAGTGTGCTGCGTACCACTACCGAATAGTAATGCCAATTTTTTCAACAATAAAATGTTTCAAACTAATCAAGACCTATAAAGCATTTTAGAAATCTTACTCTAAACGTTATAAACACATCAGCATACGAACGTTATCGCAAGCAAGATGGTATATAATGATGTATAGGATTCTAGTCTAGCTACATCCAACAAATGATTGTCCTTCTTTAGGCAAAACATAACATTAGCAACAAAGTTTTAGACTAGACAAAACATAACATTATCACAAATGCCCTAACTTAGATAAAACATAACATCAGCTATAGAGTTTTACCTTAGACAAAACATAACATTAGCACGAGATTTTTAACCTTGACATAACATAACATTAAAACGAAAGTGTTAAACTGGACATAACATCAGAATGGAATTCTTAACCTAGACATAACAATAAGTTCTATTGTCTTCGTTAGGTAATGTAAAATTCGTCAATAATTTACAAGCTGACAAACTTCTTCGCCCCCAGTGGCACAGCGGTATGTCTGAGGACTTACATCGCTAGAAACCGGGTTTCGATAACCCTGGTGGGCAGAGCACAAATAGCCCATTGTGTAGCTTTGTGCTTAATTCCAAATAAACAAACTTGTTTCTTTAAGAGTTTTCATGGATTACATCTCATTGTCTTGTATCTTTAAAAAGTCAAACCTTTTTTTTTACTGCATTTTATATACTTTCTAATTACTTTGCAAAATATTTCATGTGAAATAAATCTACATTATTATTTCAATAAAAATAAAGTTATTTTCCCAAAAAAACATAAAGATTTAAGATAACTATGATTTTTTAACTCTTTTTAAGTCTCTCTTGGTATTTCATAATGGTCTCAGTTATTCATGACAAAAATTCACGTATTAATGGATTATCGAGCCACATAAGCAATTGTTACATGAAGTTTAAACCTCGTTATGACAGAATTAACACACTTATATTTACCAATTTCGTAGTCAATTAATTTGACATATTTTCACAAAAATAAAATGAAGACTTTTATTTCAAAATCTTTTTAACTTACTTCGAAATAAACAGCAAGATGATTTTCTGCTATAATATCGTGTTTACTAAAGCTACTAATATACAAAATGATAAAATACGAAAATAATA
>NW_013665961.1:660238-678427 GCF_000517525.1 Limulus polyphemus | reverse complement strand
TGGGGGTGCTTAACTTTTTTCCAGGTGTATACTTAAACAACCTGTTTCAATTGTTTAATTACCTTTTAAATCTTCCAATTTCTACTAGTTATTGCTCACCAGTTAATTTTAAATTTATGAAATATTGGTATATCTTTCAACCCAAAAATTGATTATTTTATATTGATTTCAATGTACAGCTCGAAAGTTTGTGGCTAAGCTTATGACGCTGAAATTGGGGTTTTGATACCTGTGGTGAGCACTACACAGATAGACCATCGTGTAGCTTTGTTCTCAACAAACAAAAATGTGTTTGTTAAACTTGTTATCGGTTTTATCAGCGAATTTTTACTTTTTTTTGATAGAGTAAGTTTGATAAAAACATTATTTAATTTACTCACTCGCTAGAGGATAAACTCGTGCTCCGTGTGCGATTATTTGGCTACAGTTTTGGAAATGTAATATTATTTAATATAGACAAGATTGTATCTTCGATCTCCCGGATACGAAGCGTGTGATGGGGCATGAATGAAACAAAACCTCCTAAGCACCATTATGGAGTTGTTCTATTTAGATTTACAATAAATATATGTAAAAACCCGTAACGACTACAAACGAAATGTGTCTCCTTACACAACATTTTTTGTATAAACACCTTGTCTTTGTGGATAATCGCCATCTTCGATTAAAATCCTGAGCTTTTTTCTTGATCGAACACTTGATAAAGCGGTGTTATAAAATAGTGAATTTTTAAATATATGGTATCAAGAAGTGTAAAAATCAACTGTCTTCATATTGTTGTTTTTCTTGTAAATTTCTTGTGTGTATCAAGTGTCTAAATCGTTTTCGTATATCATCTTAAACCTGTAATTATTTCTTTTACGCAGTGTGTCAGCTGTAGAACATCGAAAATAAACGAAGTTGTGTCACTGACCATTATGGTTAATAGCCATAGCGATTAAACTTGCGCTTCGCGTAACGTAGAGTATCTTATCGAAACTTGTTTGATCTTAACTGTATTGAAATCATTCATCTTTATATAAGCCCAGTTTTATTTAAAAAATAAATACATTTACTTCAAGCTGACGATTCCATGCGATACCACAAAATATTACCCGTGGGTATATTACATGAGTTACAGTCAGTCTCGTAGAGTGGATGGTTTGTACCAAGGTACTGTCTAGTTTCCTTCCCTGTAGTCAGCAGTTAAAAATTAGAAAACGAGGACAGATAGCTTTAGATATCACAAATACAGATCCAAGTCTTTAAGTACTCACATTACAAGACAGAGTTTGTGCGTAAAAATAAAATATTTTAGTAGTGTATCAATTGTTTTACCTATTGTAACGAATTTATTGTTATGTATTTATTTTTAATATGAGCGTTGTTTAGATTAAATTTGTATTTAAAAATATGCGTAACTTATAGTGTCAGATATGTATTGCGTGTAACGAATTTGTTATATATTTATTTTAATGACAACGTTTGTTGGGATTCAGTTTATATGTAAAAACGTGCCTAGCTTACAGTGTTAGTTATGTATGGCAAAACTCCCACCAATTATCCAAGGTTGTAGAATATTCGTGAATGCAAGAATCGACAATACATCCACTTCCGTAACCAGTTAAGTACAGTTCAGTATTGTTGAGAAAATCTTTCCAGTGCCTATAAAAAGCAACGCACCAGAAACAATGAAGATAGTTTAATAACTCTGCTAGGAACCTGTTATAACCATGTACGCTATAAACCGTGATTTTGCTAACCCTTATCAACCGGAAAATATACGACATTTGACCAGGAACAGTTATAAATTTCGAACGTCAGTGAATTCTCATCGAACGTTAGTATCTTTCCGAAAATATTACTGGATTCTCATCGGACATTAGTGGTTGTATGAAAATATTATCTTACTTCAACAGTCCAACAATTCAGTCTGACAAAGCTAGCTAGTTTCTCAGCAATTGTACGTACATCGACTTCAAGTTAACTCGCTGGATATCAAGGAGACTCTGAACTAGGAAGAAGATTTTAGGTTATTTGTAAGTTGGTGAAATTTTTGTTTATGAAACTTTGTTTTTAATAATTAATCGTAATAGTTTTTACTGTAAATTATACTGTTGTATAAAACGTATTTGTGAGAAAAATGAAAACGGTGTGTGTCAATCTTGTTGGCAAGTAGCGTAAATTAACTAAAATATCAGCTTCGGACTATTTCAGATTCGCACTATGTAACAATATATATATACGCTATTTCAAGGCCTAGAGTAACTTTTATAACCCCCATTAAAAAACATGTAACAATAATATTACAAAGCCATGTATATGTAAAAATAATATAACAAAGCCATATACATGTAATAACAATATTACAAAACCATATACATGAAAACACTTATTAAATAATACAAATGCACCTCATACATCATATTCACAATACTATATTGTTTTGCCTCACTATGCTCACATGGGTTTCTTGACATTCAACACCTGTGTTTCAACCTCTCCTAAACACGTATTGCTTAGATATTTTGATATATCGTAATGTACTTTATATGAAGATATTTTCTTTTAAAAACTAGTTCTTTGAATACGTGGATCCAACATTATGGTAAATGACGAGGAAATTCGTTTTTTTTTTTTTATTCATTAGCAGATTCCTTTTTTCTCGAAAATAATACTGTAAAAACTCCAAATATTCAAATACAATCATAATTTACGTGAACTCTTAAAGTCGCCTTTCTATGGTGTTTTTTCATTTGTTTATTATTAAGCACAAAGCTACACAATGGGCTATCTGTGCTCTGCCCACCACGGGTATCGAAACACGGCTTCTAGTGTTATAAGCCCGAAAACATACCGCTGTGCCACTGGGGGGGGGGGGCTTTTTCATATGTATTTTTGGTCATACAACAGCAATCTCCCCGGGCAAAATGTAAACACCCGCCATTTTGTTCCTGTTGATTCCATTGGCTTGAAATTGATGCTTTTTTTTACGTATTTAAAGATACTACTTGAATGAGTACCTCTGATATCGACTTTTGATTTTTGGTTCATGATCTTGCCAATCCTCCTATGACGCGAAAGAAGGGAATTTGTCTTATCTAATTAGAACTCTTTTTATTTTTTATTTTTGCATTCACGTGCTTCGTTTTTATACAGTTATTAAAATGTGGCAGTTTACTATGTGATTGTCGTTTACAACACCCCTTTCGATACAGAGAGTTACGTGGCCAACCCTGCGAGACGCTCCTGAAATAAGGACGATCTAAGATAGGTGTTAAATAATTTCAACTTTGAAAACCTTTTCCCAGTAGATGCAACATTTCTGGAGCTGTAATTACACCCTGAAAACAATACATACATTGCAATATACACTTGTGCTAAATAATTTTGTAAGTATTCCAAGAGAGCATAAAATGTTTCTGAGAGAACTATTGCTCGCCTTTGAACTTCAACATCCGACTTAACTCCATCGCCACTAGATGACGCTACAGCTAAATCCATGTGTGATTTTACTAGTTCATTGTGTCCTGTGCTTCCTGTGCTTTAATGTCAAACATAAATCCAAAAATTATGTAATCACAAGACAACTCAGATCTATTTCATGGAAGCACAATCCATTAAAAGTGGCATATCACATTATATGTGAATACTTATACGGATAATACGTGAGTATGCTTGCCATATGCTCAGTATTTCCACGTAAATAGGTTTGTTTGTAGTCAAGCATAAAGCTATGCCCATCACTGGTATCGAAACCCGGTTTATCGCTGAGCCACTAGGGGGCACAAGTAGGTAATATATTCAAAAATCCCATTAATTGTAGCATAACATTTTCTCCTCTTAAAATATTGACATTTTATTATCGATCTTAAAGTGAAATTACAACAGGAAGATATATTGTGTATATATATATATATATATATATATATATATAAAGTTACTTGTAACTGTGGTTTAATCTACGTTGGTCAGACATGCAGAAATTTAAAACTTAGAGTTGAGGAACATCAACATGTTATAGATAAATATAAAGGTATAAAGTTACACAATGGGCTATCTGTGCTGTGCCTATCACAGATATAGAACCCCATTTTTTTAGCGTCATAAGCTTTCAGACTTGCCGCTGTGCCACTGGGAGCTATAAAACGAATTAAATATTAGGGAATCTTTAGAAATGATGAAAATGTGTAGTATCATTCTAAGTAAAGTTTTTGGTCCGGGTATTATATAAATTAATTTTTGTAAACTATTGTTTAATTTTTTTTATATGCGTGTATCTTTTAAATTATACCAATTATCTCTTGCTCTAATTCCTTAATTCTCACCTTTCTCCCAACCAGAATGGATTTCATCCATGTCGAAATACTGTTAACTGCTTAGCTATTCATCGGTGGGTCAGTACTAAGTTTCCGGATTTTCAATGCTAAAATTCTGGATTCAATTTTCCGTGGTAGACAGAGCGCCGATATCCCGTTGTGTAGCTTTGCACTAAAAGAAACTGCCTAGCACGACTGCAAGAGTAAATTTTCAGTGTTCTCGCCAACAAAAAGAAATGCTTTTACCTTATTCTTAGATATAAAAGCAGTTTTGATACTCTGTGGTCTAAAAACTTGTTCAAGAACTCTATTCAACTGGTTATAGAGATCGTATGATACGCTTGTTAAGTAACTACCTTTGTTACACAACCCTCTGTAAGTTGGGTGCGTCCGATCTACTGTTACATATCTATACGATAGTGTTCCCCAGGACTTCAAACTCGTCCGACTTTATTCAGTATTAGGATTCAACCAGCATATTCCCAGATGACGTGGCGATCTGGTGCCAAGGGAAGAATGTGTCCTTTGTCCGAGTCTCCTTCCAGTGACTGTTAAGATTACTTGAATAAACGGACTTCCGAGAGAGGTTTTAGCTTCATTGCAATTAAATGTAAATATATTGTACTCTCCAACCACCAAATTGATCTTGACCCAACTTGTTCTATTCTTACACATCTAGCCATTGATAAATTCTTCTAGTATTTCTACTTTAGAGATTGTGCTGGAAAGATGTCTCACTTGGTGTGCTTACATCTTGGCTTCGTTACTAACTGTCGTCAACACCTGATCTCTCTGCATACAGATTTTGGCTCTACTAGGGGTGGTAATTGCTCTACACTTCTGCTTTTTTTCGCTCCTATATCCGTTCTTAACTGAACTATGGTTATGTTCTTTACTGCACTGCCCCAGTCTGTTTCACATCAGTTAAATTCCATTCAATTTGCTGCTCTAAGTGTTTGTCTGAGGCTTTAAAATGTGCTCCAACTGCTGCATTTCAAATTGTTGCTAGTGGACCACCACTACAACTTAGCTATGATTATCTCTTGAGCCTTTTTGGTTTAAACTTATTAATCAATGTGGAAGCTCACCAGCTCATTTTGCCCATTTTGGACCGATTTCATTTTTTTACAATGTGTATCAGCCTCTTAAACTACAATAATTTAGATACTACTAGAAGTGTTGCGCCTACTAATGTAAGGCATTCTCTCCCCCTTGGCTGCTTTTAATAATGTATTCGTTGATTTCATTTTTACTCGGCTGCCGCGAAACTTCAGTTTTATTTCTTCTTCTTTCCAACCTTCAGGTACGTCTTCAACTATTTATATTCATGGCTCATATGATCCCACCCGTGGACGGAGCACTTGTGCCTATTGTATTCGTTATAAAAGAATTATAATATACCGGATTAAAACCTGCGACATCAATCATAAATAATATTATAAAGCCATTTTAATTATTCATTAATTCCTTGGTTTTTGAATTTTGCACAAAGCTATTCGTCATAATCTACAACCAACGTTTGAGCTACTCTAATCGAACAGTGGATCGACCATAACAAACTCACGGCTGAAAAAGCGAACATGTTCGGCAACGGTATTCGAACCAGCGACCTCACCAATTGCGAAGTAAGCGCCCTAACCACCAGGTAATGTACTATATATTTTTGTGGTATCTACTCATTACCAAACGATTGATTCCCGAATATATTTGTTTTTCTGTAGTCTTTGTCGGGCCAAAGTTCTCAATGACATACGTTATAATTTTTCTATATTGAAAACGCATTTCCGATAGGTTGTTACCTCCTTTCACATAATTAGCGATTCTCGTTCAGTGCTGTCCTCTATATACAATTTTTTTGCATATGCCACAGGCCTTTTGCCTCCCCTCCATTGGAAATGACTCATTCCAATGTCTCTCTCATGCAAATCATCATGCGACAACCCTCCACCAATGAGAGTACCACACACTCTCGTTATGCACGTGACTCCCTCTATTCAATTCTACTCAATTTCAGTGGGGAGGAAGGATGGGAAGTGTGAAAGAAGGTAAGTACCTATCAGAAATACATTTTCAGTGTAGGAAAATTATAACTTCTGATACGGTACATTGCCTCCTCTCATATAATTATCTAAAATTCCACATTGATGAGTGGAAGGGACCGGTTCGAGGGAGGAAAAGAAACATCCTTCGAAAGTGTCCGAAGGACACACGTTGAGACAATAGAGTCAGATTCAAAGATCTGATGTGGCACACCACATCATTTCTGAATCAGGTATACTCTTTGCCAATCTAAGAAAAATGTCGAATATATGGGCAGAAAACAAAGGAGCACATCCAACTGGTGTAAAAAAAAAAAAAAAACAAGTGGAAGTGCCCCCAGATGTAGAGTGGCTAGAGAGCAACAGACCATACTTGGCAAGTCAACTACATCCAAAACTCATACTGCTGGGAATCAACACCTATAAGGGGTTAGGATTAGGCTTATACCATCTTCACCTCAAATTCAAGAGACTGAAGGGTATCTCAAACCCCCCTGATTACAGAACAGGGCACATGTTAAAAATAGAAAATGATATATCAACATCTGGAATCAAAAAGATATCTACCATAGAGAAAGAGACTCCCTCAACATTGAAACTGACTGTAACCAACCCAGGTGCAATAACATCCTCGGGATAAGATACATCAAGGGAAAGAATTGTAACAATCCCAAGTACCTCCACCATGACTCACAATACAGTATGGTTGAGGTAGGAAGATAGACATCCATAATACATGTGCAAGGACTTATGTTGATTGGTTCTACTCAAACTCCAAAACCAAGCCAGTGGGAACTAGCATGCACGTGGGGGTAGGATGAGGGATCCTAATTGAAGGGGTGAGCTTCAATTGGACGTCTCACTCCTTTGGTTTACATATGTTTTATAGCAGAGGATATCACATAATCTAAACCAGCAGAACACTACCACCCTACTCTGCATTGAATGGTATTTCTGCATTGGAATTTTATGTCATTAAACCATTCTGGAGGATGCCTCCATGGTCCACCACCCCAGCAGCTTGGAACTGGAAAGTAGTAAGGACTCTCAGACTCCACTAGAAGAAAAGGGGTGAAACGTGGTGGAGAGTCCAGAGGAACATCAACACCCGAGACAGTGAAATGGGTGACCAGAAACCCTATTTTTAAAAGGAGACCATACCAATTTATTCAATAAAAGGCATGTTTTTACCCATGTAGTCCACAGGTGGTACAGTCTGGGACAGGCATATTTATGAAGCAATTTCTTCGTGACGATAACCTTCAAGCAATCTTATGGAACACCCCATCTCAACAGTGTGCATTGCATGGTCATGGAACATATTAAGTGTGTCGAAAGGGTCGAACAGTGCAGACAACACTCGCCACATAGCGAAATCCAAACAATGAGAATTAGGATGAAAAGGGAAATAAGGTCCCTGAAAATTTTTTAAAAGAATAAATATAACTTACCCAATCTTAAAGTTACACAGAAGTCTGAAGAATGGCTACAGGCAGAATACGATATCTCAAAGAGGAAGAAATGGCAACCTTATGCAAATAATGAGAGATGAACATATTAGGTGTATTCCACATGCCCGACTGAAGAATCTCCTCCAATGGATGATGAAGGTGAGATGTCACAGAAAGGGTAAGGTGTCGAATTTGTTGAAAAGACACCTGGAGCAAAGTACGGGAAGATGATGAAAGGAATAAGCCTATCAAATTAAAAGCTGAACCCAATTGGTGATGGTGGAAGGGAGAAGATCATGAACAGTGGATGGTTGCCAAGAGATAAATAGGCGGGAATGGGCACCAGAGATGAAAGCCATGCAGGCAATATAACATTGAAGAGTACAAACTGGACATAGAAGTTTATATGGATCAGGACCAGGATAAAGTTGGAAAATGGAAGGAAGGGAAATTGTCGAAAAGGATTTACCCTACCTAGATGCAGAGGTTAGGAAAGAATGATCAAGATAAAGGAGAAGATATGTAGAATGATAAAGAGTACGCAAAACATCTATGGCAAATAAATCAGACTGCCAACATCCACAGGCTAATAGGAAAAAGAAATATGTCTTAAGGAAAAGGTGAAACAAGGAGCACGTGAAAAGTGGTTCAAATGGAGGCAAAGTGAGGCAATGGAGGACCACACTAACATATCAGTCCAAAAGTGCAGCCCACTGTGGAGGATGATAAGTCCAAAAGAAACAGATCAACAGGGAGAGTGTAGAAGAGGTACAAACCCTATAGTATCGGGAAAAACGGTAGGTGTGGGATAAAGCTGTTCAATATCCGGAAATCGCGAAGACAGAGGATCCCCAGTCAAAAAGCAAAGTAATAAATTCTGCAATATGAGGAACAGTGGGCTGATCAGCCAAAAACCACTGGCCCAGAAACCAACGACACAAAATGTTCCATGGAGGAAGAGCAGATGTAATGGGCCAGAAACGATCCCAATCTTCTCGCCAAGGACCAGATAAAACCCAACCATGAAGGTGGAGAACAAGATGCCCAAGGATGCCAAAGAAGGGAGGGAGACAGAGGAAGAAGTAATGAAGAGGTAAGTTGGAGCTGGATAAGTTAAGAAAACCACAGCTGAGCTGGCCATTAAGGAGCAATCATAAGAACCTGACACAGAGTGGTATGGATTAGTGAAGTCACCCAGTGAAGGAGTCGAATGGGAAGATAAATATATAGGTATTTGTTGGTTCAATCCTGACTGAAAGTAACAAAAGCCAGGGCAATAGGATGAAGGACTGTAGAAAAAAAACAGAGGGAGTTTTGGCAAATGCACTGATGTGAAGAGTGACCCACTGAAGGCAAAGCCATTGGAAAATCATAGGATCGAGAGACCACTCCATCTGATAGATTCTGTGTGGATGGGAAAGATGAGCTACAACAAGATTGAAAGCACCCAGAACATGACATGCAATGATATAAATATCCTGTGTCTGGGCCCAGGAAAGAAGATCCAACATGTCAAAACATAGGGATCGAGAATGGATGCTACCCTGATGATTGAGATAAGCAACCACTGTCGAATTGTGGGAATGAATCATTACCAAATGATGTCTGGCTAGATGGAGGAAATGATTCAAGGCCCGACGGACAGCGAGAAGCTCCAGAGTGTTGATAAGATAAGACTTCTCCACCACAAACCAACACCCCAAAGCTTCCTGCTGATAGACACACGCCCCCATCCCTGGAAGGAATAGTTCATGAAAATATGTAAATCTGGATGAGGAGCAGGAAGTGAGACACCCACTGACGTATGGGTCCTGTTCAACCACCAATGCAGATCGTCGATTAGGTAAAAGGAAGGGTAGTAAGAGCCTGCAAAGGATCCCGTGCAAGATTCCACTGGTCGTGAAAAAAACACTGAAGAGCTTGCATATGAGCACATCCCCAAAAGTGATAGAACCTCGAGAGCTGTAAGAGAGGGAACAGTAAGAGTATGGTGAACTGAAAGCTCCAACCAACAAAGTCAAAGAGGAGAAGGTTGTTTCAAACTCAGATAGGTGTTGAAAAAACACCCAATTGGATCAGATATTGGATAGGTCGAAGAAAAGACTTCTTCAATTTGATTAACCAGCCCACCGAGCCGCCTCCCAGAGCAGCTGAAGAGTATGACAAGCAGACTCCTGTTCAGATCGAGCTAATAGCAGCCTGTCACCTATATATTAATAATGAGTATCCATTCCAAGAGTATGAAGATGACAAGCAAAAGCTCGAACCACCTGACAAAAACATACAGGGCCGAAGCAAGTCCAAAGGGTAGTGCATAAGACTGATAAATCACTCCTTGATGGAGAAACCAAAGATATGGTCACGAGTGCCAAGCTATTGGTATACGTAAGTAAGCATTCGCGACATCCATAAGCCTGGAGAAAAATTCTCCCTGGGGGTGAGAAATAATTCCATGGGAGATTGAGAAAATGAATGAGGCAAGACAATTCTATGACAGGCCGCCAGTCTCCGGTTTTCTTGGAGGCAACAAACAGTCTGGAATAAAAACTGGGAGAAAGATGATTCACAGGTTCAATGGCCTGTTGAGACAGAAGATCTTGAACCATCTCTGACAGATGCTGGTTGGTAATGGGATCCTGAGGCTGAGAGAAGGAAAGAATATCTGTAACAAAGGAGGAGAGGAAAGGAATTGAGAGAACCCAAATAACCCACTTATATGTGATGAAATATCGCCAAAGGGGAAAAATTGGACAATCGAGCTCCAACTGAACCAGAACCCACCGGGTAGTCACCAGTACTGTTGGCATCATGCTGATCTATGTTGAAGAAAAAAACCTAGATACAGAACCTCTGGAAGAAGAAACAGGTAAGGGCTGAGTAGGACTAGGACAGGAATAAAAGCTTGTTGTTATTTCGACTGTGACAAACGAGCTATCAAAGCTATCTCTGTTAATACAGAGATTTCCAAAGTGTCTGGGATATGGTCGAAAACATACAATCTGAGAAAATGGGCTGTATGTAATTTCCTGAGATAAGTGGGCGGCAAACGAACCTGTGACAAGGCTGCAGCACAACCCAGAAGATCCCAACAACAAAGAAACCACATGTGCAAGGCAAGAGCCAAGGATAACAAACAAGCCAATACAGAGGTAATAAGGGAGAGGCTGTCCTCAAAATACCCTCAGGATTTCGGCGCATGGCCTCTGAAAGTAGATGTATGGTAGATAAGGACCATATAAAGGAAGTAAGGGTAAGACGAAGGCATGAAAACTGGGCATGGGTTATACACCCCAGAAAATCAGGGAGTGCCCCCAAATTGGCAAAATAGACCCCTACAACTGAGATTCTAGAAATGGACAGTCTGCATGATGGTATGCCAAAACAAACTGATCCGTAGCCTGCTGAGGGCGAGGCATGCTGGCACCCTCAACCAATTGAGAAGCAAATTATCAGCATGAACCCTAAAATCCGGGAAAGGTGGGAAAACTAAATAGGGAAAAGAAAAACTATCGTGCAACAAAGGAGACGAGGATCATAGGAAATCGGGGAAAGGAATAAAACATCACATACCTGAGAAATCATGACTAAAAATGCAGTATTAGGCCTAGCTGATTCCGCATGTGGGGCATAGAAAAACACGGCAAAATCCGGTGGTGAAAAAAGGCTATCAAAATCTTCATCAGAACAAACAGGTTCGGACTGTTTGTGAGGAAGTGGTGAAAATTCAGATGAAGGTGGTTGACCCATATAACGATCAATCTCTTGGCGAATAATCGCGGATAAATCCAACAACAGGTCGCCCCACCGGCAGAGTGAAAAAGTTCTTATAGTAGGTGTGAGACCGGAAGTGGTTTCATGAACCTCGGAATTCATGGTAAATAATAAATAACACAAGTTGTTTCAGAAATAAATACAAATATGCGAAAAAATAAAAATAAATAAAGACTGGAAAGTAAATTGAAAATAAATTCATCAGTTGTTTAATCAAAAACGATTAAAAACCACTTCGGAAGTATGACTGTTAAAGTAGAATTGAATAGAGGGAGTCACATGCGTAACGAGAGTGTGTGTGGTACTCTCATTTGTGGAGGGTTGTCGCATAATGATTTGCATGACACACACATTGGAATGAATCATTTTCAATGGAGGGGAGGTAAAAGGCTTGAGGCATGCGAAATTATTTTTTGTATATAGAGGACAGCACTGAACAAGAATAGCTCTGTCTATTCGATTTCGGCGTTTAGTTTACTTTGCTCTTCACCTTTTATTGTCTACAGTTACTCTCTCGTTTACCTTTTTAAAATTACATACCTCGTCTGCATTAATTTCCTATTTTCTCAAGTTAAGCCCATATTCCTAGACCACGAGCGGGGTGAAGGAGGATTGTTTAATCTTCGAGCACTCCAGATTAGTAATTATTTCTTCGGAAATGATTATTTTTAACTCTAAATAACTGCCAGGAAAAACGAAGAATAGCTCATTGCGTGAGAGGAGGTAATGTACTGTACTGGAAATTTTCAACAGTCCTAGCTCCAACTGGAGGATGACATGAGACATATAAAGGGATCAAATTTAGAATTAATGAACGGCATTCGGTCTCTACCCCTCTTCCGCTAATACTTTTATGTTGGTTCTGTTCGAGAAAATTTTGTTTTTAAACTTTATGCAATTAATTTTAGTAATAGGACATGAAAATGTATTTGACGTTTTCTAGAGTAAATAGCACCATTTGTAAGAAAATGGGAAATGTTCGCAATTTGTTATATTCATTTTTGTCTTAAAGTAGTTAATTATATACATATATATCGCACATAGGCTAAACCAGTGTAAAAATTGGAGAAAATATATACCTTTCAATTCGGATGTGATGTTATCTAGTAGCCAAAAATTAAATTGAATCACGGATTTTAACGCTTTAAATAAGCTATCAACGTTTCATGGTTTTCTATTCTGATTTCACAAGACACCAATATGGAATTCGGGAAACTGTCAAATAGAAACAGGGAACGGGACCCGTGTGCTAGCGCCTAGCGAGGCCTCTGAGCCAATACTCTTGAAGTCGTTACATTTTTACGTTTGAATATTTCTTACTTCTATATTTCCCTAATGGCCAGAAGATGACGCTAAAAGAGGTCTACAGCTTCTTTACCGTTAAAAACTTGAGAATGATCGCACCAGTGATGAAACGTCGTACCAGTGTTAAAATATTTTTCCTTACTATAAAAGCTGTAACATGTAATAAAATAATTCTAAATGATTGTACAAATATGTATGCACCACTCACCCATACCCAAGGTAGATTATACAAGCTAAACAAGAGTATAAACTTTCAGATAAATTTTCCCTAGTGAAATAGATTTTTAGCTGATGATGGGCTCACACAGCACTAGAAATACAAAATTAGGTTTACCTCGTAATTGCTCTAATCCATAATTTCCTACTAACCAAACTACTATTCACTGCCTCCATCTGCTTTTTAAGATGAAACTGGGAGAACATTAAGAACGACGGTTACACTGATCAATAAAACAGATTTTTTTCAAGTAATAAAAACATATTCCAACACCCATGCAAAACAGAAACTAAAATTAACATGCTATCTTAAATACTAGCTTTTCATTACAGTGTTACTTATATGAAGCTGTGTAATAAATTCAATCTGGAGAACAATGTATATATCCAACACCGAAAAATTATGCTTTACCATATACTTTCCATATTGACAAATTTTAGTTCTCTGTGTAGTTGCTATACTGGTTATACTCCTCTGAAGATTAAGTTGACATTAGACAAACCACTTGAAGCATAACTATGTTCTATTCTGCTGAATATGCTCTCCATGTAGATAATTCATACAAAAAGCACAAATGTGATATTTATTGTAACTGAGTTTATTAAACCTTAAACGTTTACATATGCAAATAACAACAGACTTCCAAATCATCACTTTAATTGTTTCAGTTTAGGTGTGCATATTTTCTAATTAAGCTGTTATGTTCTGCATTTCAAAAATTAAACTATTAATGTTTTCAAACTCAAAAATCTACTTATAGTTTTATAAGGCAATCAAATGATACTGACTTTGTAATTTATTGAAAAATTTGATCAAATAGTTTGGTGTTAGAAAGAATTTGTGTTTTAAGTTTAGTATCTCAATTTACTTGAACAGGACTCTTTTTAACATGTTTTGTAGACTTCTAAGTCTACACCTGATACCACCACCAAGCCTGAATTTCTACCACCAGAGAGCATTTTCCATGATTCCGAGTACCACGCCCAAGGCTGAAAAGAGTCTGACGATTGTGGAGAAATTACATTCAAAAGTTTTCCATCATTAAGATTCCAAAGCCTTGTCATACAATCCTGACCACCTGAGCAGAGAATACCAGCATCTTCATCAACACTGAATGGCAACTTCATGTGGCTGTTGTTGTGGTCTGGATAATCCAAAACTACCTGTCGATTGCGGAGATCTATCTGGAGTAAATCATTTAACAGATAAGACTTGGCATTCTAATAATAAACCAAAAAGCATCTTAAACATATTACACAGAAAAATTTCTGCAACAGGCACTAGATCAAGGTTTTTTAAAGATTAATAAAGCATGTATGGTTCCAAATCCCAAATTATTATCAATAATTGTTAATCAAAGCAAGCTAACTAAAAAAAATAAGTTAAGAAATAGTGTGAATACAAATAAGTTAAGAACTCTTACCCCACAGAATGAATATCAAAACAACTGAAAAGTGAAGAGTCAGTCACAGAATATTAAACATAAAAAAATACTAACACAAAGATGAAATAAAAACAAATTCTACCTACAATTAAAGGTGACAAAAAATACTAAATAGTTAGCCTATGTCTAAAATGTCTTGACAAAGATAAAACAATATTTTATCTTTATATCACAACCAATGGATAAACTTTTCAAATTAACTTTCAACCATCTAATTAAATAACGTTTAGAAATTGTCCTTTTACAATGTAGTGTAATGAAACTAATAACAATGTACTATGTATAATGAGGAACAATAAAAAGTTGGTACAATACCTAGGAAGAAGTTTTATTAACTCTATAAAGAAAATATAATTATACTTAAAAAAAAAATAATCTTATGAATATAAATATTCTGTCTTAATACCACATAGTTCGAAAGAACAAACATTTTTAAAGTGTCTTAACAAACCAAAATACTTACAGAACAAGTCGTAAGGGAAACCCTGCACTAAATACAAAGCAAAAACATAGTTTGACAAAAGGAAAGAACTTAACATATTACCAATGTAATCAGGTAAAGCCTTCAAACAATAAAAGTTGCAGAGTCAATGAAGGAAACTTAAAGGATCTTTTAGAAGCATCAAAGAAATTAACATGTTAAAGTGTAAACAACAGAGAAGAACCCAACAACAATGATACAAAAACTGTAGAGTAGACTATATAAACAAACAAAAATTACATTGTGGGTTAAACACTGAAGACAACGAGGTGTTAATTACATATACATCTATATATATAAAGATGAAATGTGTTTGTTTGCACCCTAACTCCTCTGAGCCTATTGGGCCAATCTCAACCAAAATATTTATTGTAAACACTTTGAACTTTAGGGAATGTCCTAAAGGGATAAAAATTTAACTTAACCCTATTTCTATTTTGTAAAGCCTGTTGGTTAACTACTCCCAGCCTATTGAGTCAATCTCAAACAATCTTGGCAGGTTGACGCTTTAGACAATGTTGAATATTCTAAAGGGATTCAAGGTCAAAGTTTGAAAGTTGCTGGATTGTTTCTCAAACAACCATGCTTTTCTCATGGAAATTGAGATGTAGGGTGTTCAAAGGTGGGATCACCTTAATATCTTTATTTGTTGGTAGATGGAAAGTAAACTGCAAATGCTGTTTACGAAGGAGCTTTGATATAATTTTAAAATTTTGAGATAAAGTTTATGTTCTAGTTATTACTTTGAAATATATGATTGCTGTTAAATTTACAATGTAATTTAATTATGATTAAACATTCCCTGTTTCGAACAATGCCCGTCTTCAGGTATCTATAACTGAAGAGTAAATTCATAAATGGAAAAGTTCTGTTTCGAATGGCAGATGGATCCCTTCCTATGGGTCACTTCTATGACTTGATTATCATACAGATAAATGTAATACTAAGGTCAACAAACTTAACTACAAAGCACAAAACTCTAAGAACAACCTCACCCATGAAGAGTGCAAAGCATTACAACTCACTCATTCTCAAGATGATAGTATCAAACCATCAGATAAAAAGGAACTGTGGTTGCATGGTGTAAGGATCTTTACACATCAGCCTAGTGGCTTACTGTCATATAAGCTGCTTCATCGCATGGCGTAAGGATCCTTACACATCAACCAAGTGACTTAATATCATACAAGCTGCTTCATCGCATGGTGTAAGGATCCTTACACATCAACCAAGTGACTTAATATCATACAAGCTGCTTCATCGCATGGTGTAAGGATCCTTACACATCAACCAAGTGATTTACTATCATACAAGCTGCTTCGTTGCATGGTGTAAGGATCTTTACAAATCAACCAAGTGACTTACTATCATACAAGCTACTTCATCGCATGGTGTAAGGATCCTTACACATCAACCAAGTGACTTACTGTCATACAAGTTGCTTCATTGCATGGTGTAAGGATCCTTACACATCAACTAAGTGACTTGCTATCATACAAGTTGCTTCATCACATGGTGTAAGGATCTTTACACATCAACCAAGTGATTTACTATCATACAAGCTGCTTCATTGCTTGGTGTAAGGATCTTTACCTACAGCAAGCATAACATCAACCGAGTGACTTAGTATCATATAGGCTGCTTCAGGACGATCCGCTACCAAAATATCATGAAACCATCATCAATACGGTATACAAATTAATTGAGGCTGACAAACTATCTATATCTGCTAAAACTTTGATATTAACAATTTGTAATTCTTGAACAGGTGTTTTTTATTAATGCCTCAAATTCACTAGCTTGAGAATTCCGGTACACCTATTGTGTCTATCTGTAATGCTCCAACTAAACTTATATTCAGTTATTTAGATTCTGTAATGGCTTCCCTCGTATACTCACTCCCTATTTATATTAAGGATACTTATCATGTCATTAGACTCTTCAACACAGTTACTTTTAAAACAAACCAGACAGTATTTTTATTTACAGTGAACATCAAGTAATTATACACTCTAATACCCCAACAAGAACATTTAACAGCTTTAAGATATATTTTTCACAAATGTCCTGAACTTCAATCCCTACTAACACTTTGATTTATCTAGCAGAATTAGTTGTAAAATGTAGTGGGTTTTAACAATGAATTCTACGAGAAGGCTAACAAACATTTCCAATTTATCACCACCATTTCTGGATATTTTTCTTTCTATGCCTTCCAATAAAATCACAACCAATGTTAATTATAAACTCACAGATGTGCCACAACTACTTACACTTTAATTCTAGCCATCCAATACACATGAAAAATAACATTCCAAAATCCAAATTCATTAAACTACAAAAATTGTGTAGTAAACCTGGTGATTTTAGTGCTTGTACCACAGCACTGAAATCGTTTTTTTCATGATCGCGGCTACCTAACCCCAACAGGTTCTGAAAAAAAAAAAAGTTCACAACTCTGTTGTAAATCAAGACCACAACTCCTCTTCATCTGTCATGGAAACAAACTCTAAACTCTACTGTACCAGGCTACCCCCTATCAACACATACAACAAGTTAAATACATTATTCAAAATAATTTTCACATTTTAAAGGAATCTGACACCACTAAATATATTCTTTCAAGCCTTACCCCTCCCCATAGTCTCCTACTATTATGATTCCAATATTGGAAACTCCTTAGTTCACAGCGACCCTCAAAAACCCACCCAAAAAAGGTAGTTGTAATAGAAGGTGCTACAGCATGTGTCCTTACATAGACCCAAGAATATCCATGCAGGGTCCTAAACCAAAATTTTAAATTAAAATCAATATAACAGCACATAAAATTGAATCATATATTCTATTATATACAAATGTTGTAGACATTTATACATTGGAGAAAGCACTAGATTATTAGCAGAACTTATTCAAGAACATCTCAGAGACATAATCAATTGTAATGCAGATAAACCAGTAGCTTGACATTTTGATTTGCACAACACAACCATACACTTTAGGATTTTAAAATACTTGTTTTGAAAATAAGGTCACTGCAAAATAAAACTTAACCACAAACTTCAAGAAAACAGTTATTTTTGATCTGGGAACTATCCACCATGATGGGATAAACTAACATTTTAACATTTTCTATAATGTTTCTATCATTTAGTCCTTAATTTATATATTTCATTATTATTTTTT
>NW_013665961.1:654934-659974 GCF_000517525.1 Limulus polyphemus | reverse complement strand
ATATATATATATATAAAATAGGCATTAAAGAGATTTTGGTAGAGTTCCCGTTGTCAGTCCTAGTTGTCACCTTAAAGTCATAGTAGATAATGCCTGTGGTAATAGCTCCCAAATACATTGGAGATGTCCCATCTATCAGACAAATTCCAAACTCTGATGTTAAACTAGCCAGCAAACATAAAAATCAATTAAGGGTATGGAATTGAGTGCTTACACCCATAATGTCTCAACTCCTACTGACATTCATTGTCTGCAGCCAGTAATGGGAAGGCAGTTACCCTTAAAACTTATTAAAGTTCCTAAAGTATAAATTTTAGGATGGTTTCATTTGTTTACAAATTTACTGTTCAGCCACAGATACATGAAGAAGGTATATATTGTATATATAAGGTATATAAAGTTGTATATATTGATATATATATATATATATCTGAAATTAACACCTTGTTCTTTTTGGTGTTTTAGCCTACAAAATACTCTTTGTTTTTCTCTTTCAACAACCACCACATGTAATTTCTTACACAGTTTTATATATACAAAAAACAATTATAAACCTATATCCACCAGTTTAACATTACAAACTCATACTAACAAAGAACAACAAAAAAGTACACTAAAATCTTTTCTATATTCTAGATTATATGTATGCTTAAAACGTGTTGTCCTAATACAGGTGCTTATTAATAAAAACAGAAGAATCATTTAACTGCACACTTGAAGTTCAAACTTGATGTGTCAAATAAATATAATACCGTATTTGCCCAAATGTGATGCACACTTTTCTTCCTCCAAATACCTCCTGAAAAATTGACTGCTCATTATATTTGTGCATGTTCAATTTTGTTTGGTATTTTACTAAAAACAACCACCAAAAATCACTAAAGATTTTAAAAAAATGTTGCATATTTAATATAATGAATGGGATGAATGATGACATGCTGTGGGAATCAGAAGAGGATGAAGCAAAGTTTCAAGGAAGCAATTCTGATGGTAGCGACAATTCTAGCGATGACAAAGATATATGTGAAGATGAATGATTAGCTTACTGTATTACCACATATAAACTTTTCAGTAAAATTGACATGTAAACAAAATTTCATTGAACGATTTCCAATAATGTTTAATACATTGATAGTTGCCTGATGTATTTAGAAACTATTTAATACATTTTGTACAACTGAAACAAATGTTCTTCAGTTTAACCTTTCATAATTGAGTATGAATTATATTCGGCAAATACAGTAATTATAAACATGTGGGCAGTAAAATTAAACTAAAAAAAAACAACCTTTTTTTAGTTTCTCAACTTAGCTCAATTAGTTAAAATAGATGGACTGATGTTTATTCAGTTTCTCAACTTAGCTTAATCAGTTAAAATAGATGGCCTGATGTTTATTCAGTTTCTCAACTTAGCTTAATCAGTTAAAATAGATGGACTGATGTTTATTCAGTTTCTCAACTTAGCTTAATCAGTTAAAATAGATGGACTGATGTTTAACTTACACTTGAATGGATGTAAATTAATTTATCATAATTTCAATTATCACCTAGTATTAATTCTTTAAAACTACAATCCATCTTTACATTTCACTATATCAGTTTATTTATCCTGTTTAATTAAAACTTGTAAATTTTTGTTATGGTGAAACAGTCAGGGTCTCAACATACTGCATCCCAGCCCTCAGTGACAAGTCAATGAGCTTATAACTCTAAAAATCAGGTCTCAATACTCATAGTGTGTACAGCACAAGTAACTAATTGCGCAGTTTATGCTTAACAACTAACAAAATAATATTTATTTATTTTTTACTGATATTATATGAATGCAACACATTATCTACATTCTCAATGTGTAAGAAAGATGCTTTACTAAATATCAAACAAGTTCAAGTAAACAAGAACTACATTTTCACTTATTAATTGTTAAATTGCTATACTTAGTAAATTTAACTGATCAACAAAGCAATGTTACATGACACGTATACAACAATGTTTCAATAAATAAGACTTCCTGAATAAATGGGTGGAGTGAAAGCCATTAAGGTGTTTAAAATTGAAATGAAAAAGTTGGAAATAAAAACTTTAATATTAGGAGTAATACTAATAGGGTTAAAACTTGAAAACTTCTCTCATGCAACTAAAAAGAAATCCAAGACTTTTCCTTTCTTCAGTGAAGCTACCTCAGTTCATAACTCAATTGAGAAAGTGAAACACCTTAGGATAGAATTTTTTTCAGTTGCCTGAGAGAAGCTGAAGTTGTTTTCAGATTTGTCTGAAGCACTTCGGTTTCCTTGTCCAATCCCTTAACAAGTTAAATCTTTAGAAGTCTAGATTTAAACTTGTTCTTTTAAATAATTTGTTTTTGGTTATAGTTACAAACTTGTTTAATGTTTTCTTGGTAGCATAGTAAGTGCAGTTAATAGAATTAATTCTAAAAAAAAAGTTTAGTTTCCTAAAGATAAACCAATAGATATAAATATGACAAACAGTTACTAAGACTACCTGTGCTAATTTTCCATCATAACCACTAACAATTAATCTATTCTCATCATTCAGCAAATGAATGTAAGACAATCCTCTTCCTATACTCATGCTGTATATCACTTTATCTTGGGTTGAATCTCGAAGATCAGAACAAATCAGATTTCCCTTGTGGCTCCCGCTGAACAAGATGTTTCCATCCTTACTAAAACATAACGAATAGGGGTTTTCTTTTTCAGTAAAGATGTCTTTTGTATCCCCAGTTTCAATGTGTCTACAATATGCCAAGCCCTCCACTCCAAAGGCAACTTGCAAAGTGGCACGGTTCCAAGCACAACTCCATATGGCCATGCCAGGATATTCATATGTTTGAGTCAACTGATCCATGTCTTGAAGGTTTGAGCTGGTACTACCACAAAGCTGACGAACTGGACGAAGTTGAACACAGCTTAGAGCTGGTGTTATAACATCACAACCTGTACATACTATAAGAACAAAATAAAGGTCGGAAGATATATCAGCCCAACACATATCAGCTACCCTGTAGTGAGGGTGAATGTTTACAACTTCACAATTCTTCCTTTGAAACAGGTTACCATCTCTACTGCTTTCTTCAGATAAACCTTCCAGAGCATCTTCAAGGTTAATAGATTGAATAAGGATTCCTGGTTCTTTTTCCAAAGACCATGATCCAAGGACAGTAGATTTATCTGGAAATCCAACAAGATAGCGACAATCTGTAAGTGGATAGTCTAGTGCAGTATTATCAATTTTGACTCTGGTTATATTTTTCATTTTTAACATCTGATGCCCTATAAGGTTAGATATAAAACGTTTTCCTGGAATTAATCCTAACTGGCGTGTAGCAAAGTTATTTAACAAAGGAAAATTAGCTTCTTCTGCTCTTTTTGTATGAAAATCTTTATAATTCTTTACAGATTCTTGTCCATAAATGTTAGTAGCAGTTAAAGGATTGTGATTATTATGACCCGGTAGAACGCGAAAATATTTCTTTTTCTGGTGATCATAAAAATAACCAGGTATGTCTGAAAACGTGGTATTTTTATCAGTAATGTTCAAAACGTTTGATTTACTGCAACCTGCACTGCGCCTGCATCTATTTCGGGTTCTAGAAGTAGAAATTGATTTAACGTTAGGCCTAACGTTGCTATCAGCAACAGTACTAAAATGCAGGTTACAACGCGTTTCACTAGATAGCCTATTTTTCATGTAATCAGGTTCATTAGAGCCATAACAAGAATCATTTTGTCTAGCACTTCGTTTTCCTCTATCTCTAAAACCATTTGCTTCGCAGTTGGTAGAACTTGAAGGTCTCACTTCATACCGATGACAACGTTGACTTCTATTCATTGATATTCTTTGTTTATTGACACGAAGCAACAGAGTTAATTAACTCTACTGTCCCATAGGTGATGTCTCGTATTTAAAAATGGAGGGTAACTGAATTTTCTTATATGTATCATAATGTAAAATACAAATCCATCGCAAAAATTTGTCTGCCTGAACTTTAGTTTAACCAGTGTGTATGTATGTATTTGCCAGCTCTGTGTATTTCAGGTAACAGAAGAAGAAAAGCAAAGTAGTTTAAGAAACTTGTACGTGAATATCAAAATGCAAAACATGTTTGAAAAATAAAAAGATATAGGAAAAATATCAAAATAACTAAAAGCCTGCTTATATTATAACCTACTATTTTAGAAAATACAATAGTTATTTACTTTGGGAAATTCTATGATTGTCTAAAATAAAAAATATGGCAAGTATCTTACAAAGAAGTTCCAGTCTCCAGTTTACCTCGATTTAACCCTGACAAGTTCAATTTTTGTCCCTTTTGACCAGAAAACCTTCTTCCACGTGTTTGTATTATCATTAACATGTTTTTTTCGCAAACTCCATACAAGGTTTAATATAATTATTTTTCGATAATGACATCTTACTTCCCACTCGCCCATACAGGCCAGTTTTGTATTGGGACCGGGATATTGTAAATTTATGAACATTGACTCCCATCTCAGACATGGAACTTTGCAGATCTTTCAAAGTCACTGTTGGCTTCAGAACTACTTAGTTTGGAAAGGCGGCTTGATCTGGGTAGTGATTGGGTGGTATGAAGTACATTCCACTTCTTAATTATGGCTTTCACTATACTCAAAGGGATAATCAGCGACTTTGAAATTTTCTTTTTAAGCTTCTTCTGATCTGTGCTTCTCTACCACTTTATCCCTGGCTTGTTTGGAAAGCTCCCTGGTCTTCATGGTTGGTTTGTCATACCACAATGTGAGTTGTGGTTTGTACAGTTGCATTTAGTCTGAAGTCAAGTTAAACCACTTGTATCACACACAGATAGAAACCATTACACTAATTTTGTGACCTTTCAAACTAATCATTTATTCCTGAACTGATTTAGGGTTGCTGTAGGAAAGGAGTTGAATACTGCAATTGAGAATAATCTAATTTTCTTTGAAAATCTAACTTACTTACATAATATCAGCGTTTTATTTTAGCTTTCTCAGTTTGGAGTACATTGAGTAGATTCCA
>NW_013665961.1:652885-654791 GCF_000517525.1 Limulus polyphemus | reverse complement strand
CAAAGTTTGTAAGAAGAAAGAATAAACTAGTTTTAATCAAAAAAGGACTTGTATGGCTGAAGTCACTCCAAAAGAATTTTTACAGAAAATTATCAAACAAGCAGATACGTAACAATATATATATATAAAATATACAACATAAGATAAACAAGTGAAAAATTTGAAGCCCCTTCCCCCTCTAATTGGACCTTGTTATATGTAAGGTATTGTAAGTTGCTGTACCGTGATGAAGAAGTAACTGTAAATCCAACGGTTTTTTCTAATTCATCTTTACATTATAAAAAACTAGCTTTACTTATATACATTATCACAGTAATAACTTCTCAATTTACCTAAAATAAACAGTTCATTAATATAAATTATAAACATTTTACCGAAAAACAATTTGAGTTTTGTTATTATTGTTTTGTTCGTTGTAGGCATAAAGCTATACAAAAGTCTATTTGTGTTCTCATTAATTTCTGCATATTGCGGGTTTCGAAACCCGATTTTTAGTGTTGTACGCCCTCAAACTTGCTGTTGAGCCATGTAATGTTTTTTGTTTCAACGTGTTCCATAGATTAAGGAGAAAAAATTCAGGAAATTATATTGTTACGACAGCGAAAGTCACGCGACTCTGGAAGCATGCGCGCTGGAGTTTCTAGAAGGACTGTGACTTAGCGGGCAACCTTACGAATGTCTTATCGTTTGCTAGACGCCCTCCTTTTTAGTATATAAGCCGGAGATAGATTGAAGAGAAATAATTGAGTCAAGCGAACAGTAGGCACCGGAAGTAAAGTGTGTGAATCGCTGTGAATTATAGCGTGTGTTCATAAAAGTAGTTAAGTTTAAAATGACTGTGGAAATTCTGTGTATTACAAAAAGTTGTATCGAGAAAGAATAAACTAGTTTTAATTAAGAAAGGACTTGTATCGCTGAAGTTTCTCGGAAAGAATTTCTACGGGAAATTAACAAACAAACAGATATGTAACAATTGCAAGCTCAGATGGCAATAAAATGTGGAAACTTTGTAGGGGTGAATACTTTTGCAAGACGCTATGAAAACATCAAATTACTGCCTTTGGTGTGATATTTAATAAAACTGTCAAAGAAAAATATCAACTCACTGCAAATGGAATGGTTTTCAATAAAGATATCCATACGTCTCATGAAACTGAAAAACAAATAGCCGGCTTGTTTAAACATCTTGATTAAACTCAATAATGATGACGAATTAAACTCTAGCATTCACTTCCCCTCTCTCCGTCCAACATACACATACAAATCAGTGAATTAAATTATTTCAGCAACACAAAGACACAGAAGTCAATAGTAGATATCATCTGTTGAACGCTTGACCAGTAGATGAGATTGAAAGGCTTAGGTCTAACTTTTTGAGTCACCACTCCAGATGTCTCTGAAATGCTCAATAAGGTTAATAATTGGGCTCTAGACAGCTCATCCCAAAACGTATATATTGTGTATAGGCTTTGTGGCAGAGAGCATTATTCTGGTGAACCATTAACTTCACCATGGCTTGTTAACACGTTCATTTAAGATCCATTAATATTGATGGGAATTTAGACCTGTAGGTACTTCACTAACAGGTCCCAACGCCAATCAGTACACATAATGCAGCAACTAGTGCAACATAGTTATGATCAAATTGTTAACCTGCCCACCTCTTGGTTTTTAATTACATATCGTTCACCAGTAAAAACTATACAGTTAAACAAACGTTTTAGGGGTGATGTACAATATGCTTGTCTCTCTCGGCCTTTCCAAAGTATTCACATTCAGGTAGAGCAAACTTAACAGATCTAACAGGTGACAGGTGCTAATAAAAGATCAAATTGAATATTTGTTTGTTTGTTTTTTGAATTTCGCACAAAGCTACACGAGGGCTATCTGCGTTAGCCATCCCTAA
>NW_013665961.1:649228-652845 GCF_000517525.1 Limulus polyphemus | reverse complement strand
TTTGGTGGGATGCGGATTCGAACCCGCGACCCTCCAGATTGCGAGTCGAGTACCTTAACAACCTGGCCATGCCGGGCCTCAAATTGAATGTAATAGTCATTTATATTTTGATACACATATAATTTATGGAATATTCTCATAATTCTCACAAGTGTATTATAATTTCTTGTTTTTATTTTCTTAGCGCAAAGCTGTATAATGGGCTTCCTGCACTCGCGAGGAATCTAACCCTGGATTTTAGTGCTATAGTCCGTAAGCTTATCGAAACATCTTATTGAAATTTGATGAACTGCCACCAGGTGTAGCATTTATCACTTAATAAATACGAATATCAAACTAAAAATAATTCCTTTGAAAAATTAACGTTCACCCCTCAAAAGCATAAAACGCACATAAATGTTGGTTATGAAATAAAAAAAAAACATTTCATAAATGTTAATAAATTCTGTTTATTTTTCAAGGCGAAACATTTTTGAATACTTCTCACTATGATAATTTGGATTTTAAGAGACTTTTAAAAATATGGTAAAATAGTGATTATTGTACCAGAAAACTGCATTTGAAAGTGGCAGCATTAATCAACTTTACCAAGGAGTTATATGTATTCATACTTTATCATTATCATTAAGATTAAATGTTGAATTGTATTTTAAGAACAATTAATTGACGCCTTATTTATGTATTATTTATATTCGCGGTAAAAAGTATTACCACAAAATCATAGAACATACAAAACTATCGCCGAAAAGACCTATTGCTACACGACGAAGAATGTAGCTCGTGATAGGCATAGTGGAAATACTTTTATTTATAGTGAAAGGTAGTTTGTTTGTTTTTGTTATTAAGCACAAAGATACACAATGGGTTGTTTGTGCTGTGTCCACAGAAGCATCGAAATCCGATTTTTCGCGTTATAAACCTTAATTCTTACCACTGACCTACCGGTGTGCAGTCAAAGGTCGATTTTGTACGAGTGATATTCTATTGGTATTTGAAGACTAGTTTATTATATTTCCCTTTGTGCACAAAATCGTGTTAAATCAACAAGGGAGTTACAACAAGTCACTCGAACTGCATAATTTCTTTTAATATCGTTTTATATTTTATTCATCTTCTTAGTTACTACTAAATAATGAGTACAATTTTCTAAATTAATAGGTTAAGTTTTTGAACTCTATAAAAAAATTTTAGGCTCAAGAACATTTCATAAGTGTAACTCTAAGATTTTATTTTCGACTTAAGAATATATACTTGAGAAGAAAATATATGAATCCCAAAATGTTAGCAACAATAAGCAAATTATAATTTATATTGATCGATCATTGAGAGAAGAGGAATTAAAATGGAATGATGAAAAATAACCGTCTAAATGAGGGCAAGCGACTTTGGAAAAAAGCTATGACGTCAATCTTTTTACGTCATCAGTGTTTACGCAAACACTTATAAAGTATATATAAGCAAGATTAAGGTTGATAAAAAGTATATTTTGAAATATTAAATAGGCTTAACTCCTACATCTTCTTTCGGGCTATAAACAGCAAAGTTTAATGTTCTCTACTTCAGAGATAATATCAAACTGAAAATAAAAACAAAACGTACGTTAAGCGATTTGTTTTAAAGGTAAATAAATGAAATGAAATATAAAGCTTCTCCATCGTCTTGGAAAGACGAGAACATGTGCTTTTGTATAAGAAGTGAGTGAGTCGTCGCCATAATGCAGCAAATTTACAAAAATTTGCTTTTAACTGGTCGAATAAAGGGTTTTTCATCAAGTTCATGACATTTGCACAGTGGTTTTACTAAGCCTTTCGAATCCCACTCAAAATTTTGCCATTTTCTATAAATGTAACCATTAGAAATTCAAAATTTTATGTTTAGTTTTGATTAGATAGTCCACCACTAACGACAGCATGCAGGTGTTTGCATCTTTAAAATATGTTCAACTACACGTTACGACAGCCAGTAAATTTTATTTTCAATCTAAAAGTTAAACTCTTGAAAAAAACTGCCAGTGATCCTTTATTTGACGATTTACTAATGTCAATAGCGCAATAGATTTCTAAAATTACATTATCTGTGAATTGAAACTATAACTAAAATAATAAACGTCTTATTTTGAACGACCGTATTTACGTACTTAAACAAGAACATGTCATTTTAAAATCTAGATCTAATAATATAACTACAAAGTACCACAATGTTAATTCAAAATTTGTTTGTTTATTGTTAAGCACAATGCTACACAACGAAATATTTGTGCTATACCCACCGTGGGTATTAAAACCCTCTAGGCTAACGTAGGGTACTAATTCATGAAAAAGAATCTTATTTGTAATTAAACTTCAAAGTACTTGTTCTTTAATTAGAACGATAAAAGTTTTTATCTTCTAACCTATATGCTTGCTTGGACAAATTAGACACTACTATATTACAATATTTTATGCATTTTAGCGGTACTACATACGAATGTCATAAAGTCGGATTAGTGTGTTTTCCATACTTCAATTGAAAAATATGTGTTCTTGTCATTTTCCTATTTTATTTTAACTTTTACTGTCGTATTCTCAAAATAATTTCCCAATTTTGAATTTAGTGCATATCATTCAGGAATAAACTTATGAGTTATTTGACGAAATATTCGACTTAGTTTTAATATAAGCAAATATTACAACAACCAAGGTATCTGATGGAATAGCGCCAAAATATATTTAAGATTTTTTAAACCTTAAAGGTAAAAAAAATTCCTTCAGACTTAAATACGCCATAAAGCGTGTTAAGTGATTTCCCACCTGTTTATACAGTATTTCACGTTATTCGTATGACAAATGTAGCTCTCGTATACATAGACAGCTTAAATCAATTATTTTTCAAAAATTGTAGTACGATACCTAATTAATAAGTATTTTGGTCTTTTTCTAGACTTTTTTAGGAAACAACAGCCATTACCATTCTTTGGAAAAAATATTCTTACGTAAACACCTTGTACAAGCTGCCGAAGTATTATTGTAATTAATTATACTTGTAAAAGAGTGTACACTAATTGTACACTTTTCCAATTCTTGAAAATCCCTCAGGAACTACATTAAGAATATAGTGTTAAAAATGTAATAGGCCTAACATGGTGTTTTATGACAAGTATAATTAAATATAATCATGCTTCGCCAGCTTGTGAAAGACGTTCATACCATAACAATTGCAAAAAATGAATTGTATAAATAATGTTCCGACCATTAATGTGTTAGTTGTATCCCAATTGACCTGACGAACTCTTGATTGAACGAAACGCGTAGTCGGCAATGGATGTGACAAATATAGATAGAATGGTTGAAATACTACTATTATACTGTTACGTCTCTGGTCGTTTGTTAATTTCCCGTAAAAAATATTTTCCGAAGAACTTCAGCGATACAAGTCCTTTCTTAAATAAAAAAACTAGTTTATTCTTTCTCAATACAACTTTGCAATACACTTAATTTCCACAGTCCTTTAACTTCGACACACGCTATAATTCACAATGATTCACGCACTTTACTTACGACTTGACTCGATTATCTGTCTCTATATCTCCCTATCTGCAATTTATCGATGCTGTCACTTCTTTTCTCTCCGCTTTATTT
>NW_013665961.1:647213-648882 GCF_000517525.1 Limulus polyphemus | reverse complement strand
ATACTAAAATAGAAGGCGCCTAGAAAAGACTAGAGTTGCCAGGACCAGTCATGATCCTTCTAGAAACTCATGCGCGCATGCTTCCAGCGTCACGTGACTTCCGCTGTCGTAACAATACACTATTCTAATTCTTGATCATCCCTAAGGGACTATATTAATAATGTGATGTAAAAAATATAATAGACCTAACGTGATATCGTATGACAAGTGTAATTACGTTTAATGTAAAGTTTACGAGATGACTTCGATTTTCCCAGAAGGAAACAATTCCCGAAAATCAAAGCCACAACATTATTCGAAATGAAAACAAGTTTTCATATTTTCACGGCTATATCTTTTAGTAGTCTATTATTTGCAAGTTACACAACATATTAAAGAAAATTTCAAATCCATGTGATGTCGTAGTAGGCTTGAAGTCTCTCATATTTTTTTAATTTATGCTTTAGTGTCCCACCCCTCCAATTTAATGTATTCGTCATGAATAATACATAACCAGTCATTTCAGAATCTAATATCGAATGGTTGGTTGGTTGTTTTGAATTTTGCACAAATCTATACGAGGGCTGTCTGTGCTAGCCATCCCTAATTTAGCAGTGTAAGATTAGAGGGAAGGCAGCTAGTCATCACCACCCACCGCCAACTTTTGGGTTACTTTTTTATCAACGAATAGTGGGATTGACTGTAACATTATAACGCCCCCACGACTGAATGGGCGAGTATGTTTGGTGGGACGGGTATTCAAATCCTCAGATTGCGAGTCCAGCGCCCTAACCATCTGGCCATGCCGGCCAATATCAAATGGTAATTGGAGCTGCAAAAACTTAAAACTTTAAATCCCCTAACTTAGATCTTTGTTTTTTAGTTAAAAGCTCCACAATGGATTATCTGCGCTTTTCCCACCATGGGGAATCGAACCTTGGACTTTAGTGTTTTAAGTCTATAAAGTTATCAGTGAATCACCAGGGGACAAATGCGTTCTTAAACGTCCAAAATCATGAAACTTTTTCAAAACTTTCCACTGATTATAAAATATTAAGTTCAATAATGTGCTCAATTACTACCACCGGTAGCTCAGTGGCAACTCTGAGGGCTTATAACGCTAAAAATCGGATTTCGATGCCTGCAGTAGTTACAGCACAGATAGGTCATTGTGTAGCTTTGTGTTTAACAATAAACAAAAACACATTTTTCAATTACCAGGTATTCGTATCAGTCTATATATTTATACAACCCTATTCATATAGATCGTTTTTTCGCTTATTAATGGAATAAAGGTAAGGCCTCGAGGAATGTCACAATGAATATGATTGGTTATGTAAACAAATTCATTCTTTGTTATGGGTTTCATTAACATTTTTTAGAACTACTGATAATGTAGCAAAAAAAGTAAAAGTTCATCTCTGAATTTGATTTAGGACATTCTTTCGCAACGAAAGAGGTTAGGAATCTAATGGCTGTCAGTAAAATGTGGTAAAACGTGGGCGTTACTAACCCACGTGAATTACACATACGCAAAGACTAACCGCATTTTATACCATGCGAAATAAGATTGCGCTTCAGATAAAAATATTTTGAGAGGTTTTTATCTGCAAAATAGCTTTCGCATAAGAAAATGTTATAAACCGTTGATTCAGGCCAGGGGTCACCAAACTTTTTTTCACAGCGGGCC
>NW_013665961.1:644220-646140 GCF_000517525.1 Limulus polyphemus | reverse complement strand
TTCAGATGCAAAAATCAGATTGGACATTTTTACTTACACTTATTTTAATTTTTTCTACATAGTAAGTTTATCTACAATTTATGATATTTCCATATAAATAATTATATTTTAGCTCATTTGTGGCACAGTGCAGTGGCGGGTCGAATGAACTGACCTCGCGGGCCGTAGTTTGGTGACCCCTGATTCAGACCATGGGCACAAAAATAAATGAGTTTAGGCGTTATCAGGTTTTTATTTCACATGTTCAAGAGTAACATAGGTGGCGCACGAATCATTTTAAAACGAAGAATGTAAGTGAAGTGAATAGTAGAATGTCTATAAATCACCAAGCAATTAAAAATTGAATTATAAAATAAGTTATTCTTGACAAGAACAAAACTCTATCCACCTAATGCCAAGAAAGAAAAATATATATCGTAGGTGAAAACAAAAACCGTCATATATATATGTATGTAGGCATGAAAATTGTTTGTTTTCTTGGTTTCGGATATTTGCACAAAGCTACTCAAGAGGCTATAAGCATTAGCCGCCACTCATTTTGAATTGGTAGACTAGAAGAAAGGCAGCTAGTCAAAGTACCCACCTTGGGCTACTCTTGTCTGGCCGAATAGTGGCAATCGACTGTTATACTTATAACGCACCCATAGCACCAAAATGCAGAGTACGATTTTCTTTCTTTATTTTCTTTTATTGTGAATAAAGGAACACGCTGACGACTGTCCCGCAGAACTGTAGTCTGGCGCTTAAATTGGACCACGCTGGACCATTTTATTTGCGAAATGCAAAATCACGATATCTTCTGTTGATATTTTTATGTAACTGAGAATTTGTGAAAATAGCAACAGAATAGCCACTGTAGACCACCAATGAAATAATATATTTAAATAGATCAAGACACACAATGTGTTATTAACGGAAGTGATAGTTTAGCGATTTTTCATTTTTTGTATTTCGGACTGTGGTAATCAAAACTTTCACATATCTTCAGTGAATGTGCTATACTGGACTCTTACTTCACACACCAAATTTTAAAACAATCCATTAAGAAATACCTGAGATATAACATCTTCAATTATGATTGAGTTTCTTCCTCTTTTTTTTTTTTTTCTTCTTCTTCGTACCAAAAGTATGGAAACTTTATTTGATAGAAAAACATATTTAACTTTTATGGATTTTTTTTTGTTTTCAAATTTGGTACACTGATAAATCTTTTCAAACTACAATTAGGAGTTTCATTTGGTGTAAGTATAAGCCACAACAGCAAAGTTATTCAACAAAAAAACACTCAAATTTAACGAATTTTGTTTTGCACGCCTACGCAATAACTTACGTGTGTTATCGGTATAACATTTTTACTACAGCTTCACCTAAGAGTAAAAATGGACTTAGTTTTTCAGCATTTGCATTAAAGACAGCTGATTTAGAGCAGCAAAGTGAAAGGATGTGCAGATATATAAGTATCGGTTAGGCCAAGCAAATCAGATTAGCAGTTTCTAGTTCAAGTTTTCAAAGAATGATACGGGTGGGCGGTTATCATTGATTATTCATTGCCAACTTTTCAGCATTTTTATGAACTTATCCTAATTAAAGAGTGTTTATAGTCACGTGATATTAGCTTAAGCAATTAATTTAAATAATGATGCTTGATACAGTTGTACCGATTGCATGGGGGTGATGACAAGAAACTGTTAATCTAAATTTCACGGTGTTAGTTTAAAGGAAGTTATTAACATTGTTTTAGAGAGGAAAAACTACCACCATACATTTCGAAGAATCTGTTGGTTCTGTAAACTAAAGGTCTGTTCCGAATAACAGGGTTGCGATCCTAAATCTAATGTTGGTTACCATTGAGTTTCACTTTCTTATTTGGTGTGGATTGTGGGTGGGTATTGACAAGAAGTCATGATTTCTAATTAAAGG
>NW_013665961.1:633113-643928 GCF_000517525.1 Limulus polyphemus | reverse complement strand
CGAAATTCCAAAAACAAAACAAATCTAATTAAAACACCTATTGTTTACCTATCTAATCAAAAACACCTTAGGTGTGAAAAAATGCGGCCATAAAAAGGATTCAGCGTGCGAATGAAATCAAAACTGGTAGCTACACGTATAACGTTGATAAGAATTTTATAGCAAATATTCATTCATTAGTTAGCCAGGCCGCATTTTTTTTGTTCAACTTTGAGCATGTTGGTGGATGAAATAAAAGACTCGGCCTTTTTTTTCACACATAAGATGTTTTGATTTGACTGGTAAACAAAGACAGAAACTTTAATATATCGTCGGAAATATCGATTTCAAGGAGAACAGTAAACTTCGATCTTATGTTTTGTTAATTCACTGCATAACAATGCTGATGAAATCCAATCAGTCCGTTTTAGTTCGGCCCGACATAGCTAGGTGGTTAGGCGTTTTACTCGCAATCTCAGGGTCGCGGGTTCGAATCCCCGTCCCACCAAACATACTCGCCATTTCAGCGGTAAGAGTGTTATAATATTATGGTCAATCCCCCTATTCGTTGGTGAAAGAGTTGGCAGTGGGTGGTGATCACTAATTGCCTTCCCTTTAGTCTTTCACTGCTAAATTAGAGACGGTTAGCACAGAGAGTCCTCTTGTAGCTTTGCGCGAAATTCAAACCAAACCTTTTTAGTTAAATTTGGTTTTGTCCTATTAATAACACTTTAAAGTTTTCTACAGAATTTCTTCAAGGGGAGGAAGGGGGGTCCTTTCTGAAATCAGTAACACAAGTATACTTAAATAAGCCATGAATCAGTAGCAGTCCATTTCAAGGTTTATTTCAATATTCGATCACATTGAAGAAGCACATCAAAGTAAATAAGTCATTAATACAAAATTATAATGTTACGTATGGCAGTACTAGATTTCGGTACCTGAACTTTAAAATGCAGTTGAGGTGTACCGATGACCTACCCTTTGGCGTCGACCAGAAATATATTCCTACTGTAATTGCATTTATTAGCCAGTAGAGGGTTTATTTGTTTGAAGTTTAAACACAAAATTATATAATGGACTATATGTATCGAAACCAGGTTTCTAGCGTTGTAATTTCGCAGGCATACTGCTGTGTCACTGGGGGCACCCGTAGAGGGAACTACACGTATTTTCTTATATAAGTGTGGTACCTATAACCTACTACAAGTATATCTCTGCCAAATTATACAAAACCAGAAGTAGATTCGTTCCCATAAAATGAAGGGACCAAAACCCAAAAAGTCCCCGGTGGGACAGTGGTAAATCTTTGGATTTACAATGCTAAAATCAGGGGGACACAGCAGATAGCCTGATGTGGCTTTGCTATAAGAAAACACACACCAAACCTAAAACTCTTCATTTGTTCCACAATTTGTTGACTGCTGTATTGTTGGGATTAGTGCATCATGTAATGTGAATGTATTAGCACGCATAATAATGCAAAGACCAATATTCTGTGTCTGATTGGTTACACTTCTGGTATTTTCTCTACTGCTGGAATATGTACTTAGAAGGACAGTAAATCCAAGCAACAGGTTTGTAAGGTATGAGAACGTTAGCATCTCGTACGTGTCATGAGCCCAATATAGTTCTTTATTTTCTAATACTATTCACTGTTCAACTTGCCATCAGTCAGCTTCTTGTAATGCTGTCAGCGTATTACGAATGGTTAATCATATTTTGTATGAACGATTTGTATGTATTAATACAGTGGCTAGCTCCTGTATGTATTGTTTATATCGAATTCACGATCATTTTACGGTGCAATGCTGAACGATAAACTCTTAACTGGAGGATATATCACAGCCTTTTCTTAAGTAAGATATCCTTGAAATTGTTGAACAACTTAGAATCAAAGGAAATCAGAATTTTAAAGAGAGCCCTGAATGTTATACATGGAACAATAAACACTTACACAACAGTATAGGATTGAGTAATAGTTTCCGAAATCACACCATAAGCCATCTAGATTAACGTCCTCATCCCTCAAACTGAAAGCTGTTGTTTCGAAAGACAATCATCTGACCCCAAAAAAACATTGCAATGAAACAGGACATATTTCTTGTTACCATTACCAAAACAATAAACATGTATTTATAACTAACTAAAGCTCACTAGCTTCTAAAAACATACATGTACAATGGAACTTCTGTGGACAGTTTATAGACTTATTACACTGAAAATTGCGGTGTTGAGCAAGAATGTATAAACATGGTTATCAGACTGAGCAGCCTCCCAGTGGCCCAGCGGTATGTCTGCAGACTTATACTGCTAGAAACCGGGTTTCGATACCCGTGGTAGGCAGAGCACAGATAGCCTTTTGTGTAGCTTTGTGCTTAATAACAAACAACATCAGACTGAGTAAGACAGAATATGGAGTAAAAGTTTGAAGAGCAACTAGTATAGAACAAGGAACATCGTTCTTATAAAGAGAAATTAATCCTCTGTAATCAAAATGTGTAATTGGTTAAAATACTCTGTAGCCCCTTATTTCAACGAATTAAATATTTTATACATTTATCCAGGATCTCGTGATGCTAGGTTCTGTTTATATGTGTAGATATTCATGTCTGAGAATGTCACATAAGTTAATTTATATAACACAGCATAATGACAACAAGGGACCATTTGGTCCTTCAAGGTTGTCTTTCCACACCCACTTATGAAAAAGTACAATTTCACATAGATCCTTTATTTTTCAGGAAATTATCGATTCTGCTCTTAAGCTATTTTAAAGTGCTGGCTTCTAGTACTGCCGATGGGCAACTCATTTCATAAGTTAATCACCCTTTTAAAGAAATAAACTGTTTGAACTGGAGCTTAGTTTGGCTTTTACAAATTTTAAGTTTGTGAAGCTTGTGTCTTCTCTTTCTATTGAATCCAAAATACAACACAAAAAATAAGAGACCTTTATCCTATTCATTCTCCCTAATTGTATTGAAAAAGTCATTATGATTACCTGTTACCCTTGTTTTTTCAAGAGAAAGTAATTTAAGAGATCTTAACTTATTCCTGTTCGATAACCCCATCCCTAGAATCATCGAAGTAACTTTCCTCTGAATCCCTTCCAATAAGTCGTAATCTTTTCTTACAAAAGATTAGTAAAAATTGTTAATTTAAAAAGGGGGAATAGGAATCTTCCAAAAATTACAGAAACAAGATACAGCGCCTTGCAAAAGCATTCACCCCCTGCAAAGTTTCCACATTTTGTTGCCGTCTGAACTTGCAATCATGAAAATTTCAAATGGGATTTTATATTTAGAATCTATATAATCTACTCCAAACTGAGAAAGCTAAAAAAACACTGATATTATGTAAGTAAGTTAGATTTCCAAAGAAAATTATAATATTCTCAATTGCAGAGGTATTCAACCCCTTTGCTACGGTAACCCTAAATCAGTTCAGATGCAGAAAAAAATAGTTGAAATGTCACAAAATTAAAGTAATGGTTTCTATCTGTGTGTAATACAAATGGTTTAACTTGACTTCAGACTAAATGCAACTGTACAAACCACAAGTCACATTGTGATATGACAAACCAACCATGAAGACCAGGGAGCTTTCCAAACAAGCCAGGGATAAAGTGGTAGAGAAGCACAGATCTGGAGAAGGTTACAAGAAAATTTCAAAGTCGCTGATTATCCCTTTGACTACGGTGAAGTCCATCATTAAGACGTGGAATGTGCTTCATACCACCCACTCACTATTCAGAACAGGCTACCCTCTCAAACTAAGCAGCCAGGCAAGCAGGAAACTGGTTAGGGGTGTCATTCTGAAGCCAATAGTAACTTTGAAAGATCTGCAAAGTTCCAATGCTGAGGTTGGATTCAGTGTTCATACATCGGCAATATCCCGATCCTTACACAAAGCTGGCCTGTATGGGCGAGTGGCAAGAAAGATGCCATTACTGAAAAAGAATCATCTTAAATATCGTATGGAGTTTGCGACAAAGCATGTAAATGATACTTCAAACATGTGTGAGAAGGCTTTGTGGTCAAACGAGACACAGATTGAGGTTTTGGTCTAAATTCGAAGCATTACATCTGGAGCAAGCCCAACATAGCACATCACCCAGTCAATACCATCCCAACTGTTGAGCATAGTGGTAGCAGCATCATGTTATGGGGATACTTCTCATCAACAGGGACCGGGAAGCTTATCAGGATTGAGTGGAAAATGGATGATGCAAAGTACAGGCGAATCCTAGAGGAAAACCTGCTTGAGTCAACCAAGAATCTAAAACTAGATCAAAAATTCACATTTCAACAGAATAATAACCCGAAGCAAGGCCAAAGCCACTCTGGAGTGGTTTCAGAAGAAGAAAGTGAATATCCTAGAGTGGCCCAGTCAAAGTCCTGACTTGGATCCAATAGAAAATTTATGGCTGGTGAGACTTAAAGATTGCAGTCCATTAACGATCCCCAACGAACTTGTCAGAATTGGAGCAATTTTACCAGGAAAGATGGGCAAATATTACAACATCCCATTGTGAAAAGCTTGTAGAGACATATCTAAAAAGACTTACAACAGTTATTGCTGCCAAAGGTGCTTCCACCAAATACTGACTTAGGAGACTGAATCCTTATGCAATCAGAAAATTTCAAATTTATATATTTTCTTTGTAGGTTTTGCTGATATTCAACCTCCTTCGCACATAACAGTTTTAAGTTTGATCATCAAAGTTCATCAACAAGTTCATTAAAAATTATTTATATTATTTCATCAAAATGTGACATTATTGGTAGGTTTAATACTTTTGTAAAGCTCTGTAGGTAGTGAAAATACAATCACAAACAAGTAAACAAACAAGCTTAAGGTTTGAGATATAATGTTGACATTATTTCCTCAAGTTTTAAATTCCTATTATGACTCTCCTAAATGTTACAGCTTTTAGACTTGGAGTCAAAATAGGGATTTTTGTAGCTTAAAGAAATAATGTCAACACCATTTGAGAACTTAAACTTGTTTGTTTACATTTTGCGATTGCATTTACATAACCTATCTTGTTTCTATAATTGTTTGAAGATCCATATTCTACCTTTATAAAATAACAATTTTTAATAATCTTGTTTCTTTAGTTTTTATGTCCCTCATGGGCATAAATCTGTATAATAGCAATACTGTCTAATTTGAAACAGTTTAGTTTAATGGTATACGTATTTTGTGTATGATGCTCTCTCGGGAAACAATGACAACCTTTGGATTGGCTTCATGCAGATTGGATGGTTATTGCTCCTGATATAATTGCCACAGTGTTATCATTGATAGCGGTACTGCATGTATGATCACAATGATACATTGTGATCAACGTACCATATGTTATATATATGCTTCCAATATGTATATATATAGCTACTATATTTATACCCAATGTGAGGAGTCTATAAACCCTGGATTGGAGGGACTACTGAACTATACTGGGGTGGTGCATGGGCTGGATTTTGTAACCGCATAAGTTTTATACATGCATGCTCATGCAGTGCATGTTGGCTTGTATTTATATCTATATATATGCATACAGACTCTATAATGTTTTTAAGTTGTAAAGCTATATAGATGCATGCATACATATTCAATGCAAATATAAGACAATGAGTCATAATATAATAGAACATGTATACAAATAAGCATTTTAAATATTTCTTATAGTTATTATATTTCCCCCTTGCTCTTCCTACTCCTCTCTTCTGGCCATAGTAAGGCCAGTCACAGTTTTGTTGCAACTGGACAGATTTCCAATTAGAGTAACATTCTGTACACTCTATAAGGTCGAAAACTTGTTAATTAACAAATATGAATTGATCATATTAATATACTCCCCCCTCTATCTCTGATAGAGTTTGGGTCGTGACACTTTTACGGCCCTCTTCCACTGTGACTACCATAAACTCTAGTGGGATGTTGCTGTTGCATATTTTCTGAATAATATAGAATGCTACAAAACTTTTGCCTCACTTTCGTCTAGAATCGCCATTATTTTCGCCATTTCCAGCTTGCACGATTCTTGACACTCCTTATAGTCATCTTCAAGGATGGCTATATCTATAAAATTCGCAGTCATGCAGTTTTGGCTATAATTTGACACTTATCATCAGCCATCACCGTGATTGCCGATCTGATGCCCGAAACTGAGTTTAGTGCTATCTTTTAAACTACGGCAAAAAGGATTTCTGTTGTGGGAGACAGCCTAAACATTTGTGGAACATGGCCGAAATCGATCATGCAGTGGTAAAAAATTGTAATCCTGTCAGTAGCGTCGTGTCTGAAAAGACAGGAACCCTATATATAAACAAATGATACACGACATCGCTACAATTACAACAATGAGTTAATAATCGTGATGGTACATGTGTCATGCCTGCCATATAAACATTAAATTACATCCACAGCCTGCACAGAGATATATATATACATATGTATGTAGTTGATTATGACGCTCCATATAAGCTATAGACTACATTAAAACGATTTGGTGTCAATGGTTATATAGCCACTGTTATTTGCTAGGTAGTCAAATAAACTTAAAAAATGCCATACACAATGCGCAATGATGCGTTTAGTAATATTGCCCAGGTTTTATTACAATCCTCACAGTCAGTTTTGCTGTAGGCAGGCGGAACAATATTAAATAATAATGAAGAAGAACAAATGGGCGATCTCTATTATTATGAACCACTACCATTGTTCATGATAAAGAGACCAGAACTGTACATAGCATTCCAAGTACAGCCTAACCAGTGATTTGTCTAGAAATATAATTGCCTTTTCTGTCTTTTAATTAATATGTCTATAATTACACCCTAAAATTATATCAGCTTTACTACTATTAGCAAAAAAAGCAATGACTCTACGACTTTAATCACTTAGCCACCGCTATACCAATATCATTTTCTTATTTTTTCTTTCTACAGAGTATCTATATAAACCCAGCGCTTTATTTTCAATTTCCCTCCAAGTAACTTTTACCTCAACTCTATCCATTTCCTGTCTTGCTTCCTTGAACTCTTTTACTAATCTGCTGTTTTTTCCTATAATAACACAGTCTTTTTCAAAGCCACCTCTAACAGGATTCCCTAGATATAGGTTCTAGTTATGACCTAACCTTTGAAAGCGAAGTTTTTAGTTCTATACATTTGTGTTGGACAAAGCAATTCTATCATAGTAGTTGTTGTTGTTGTCTAAGACGCGAATCTTCTACGTGAGGACAAACTCTACCACTGCAGAAGCCTGACACAGCCTTTGCTAGAATGCTCTGGACTGAAAACAAGAATGATAAGATGTATGATTTACTTTTGCATTGCCTTCAAACTGACATCTAAGGTTGTACTTGAAACAATGTGATTTTAAAACATGCCTTTCAAAGAAATAAAACGAGAAAAAACAAGAAAATGTTATGTTGATAACCCTGAAAAGCCTTTGTCCTAGCGAAGAGAGCATTACTGCAAGAATAGATATAAGGTTAGAGACATCAATGCCGAATACAAGTCTTAGTCATTAATCCAGTCAAATAAAAGGCTGCCACCCTGGCTAGATGGAAGAAAAACTGCAGCAACGATATCAGCAAAAGCCAGGAAATGTCGAGAGACAGCTCTAAGAAAAGCTAAGAGAAAGATAGGCTATGACAAGTGTAAAAAATTAGGAGTAGGAATGGGAACACAAAAAATAAGAAAACAAGGTAGGAATAGGCGAGTTAACATTACAACACTTGGTGGTTTTTGACACGTGCAACCTCAAAGTGGGTGTGGCCATCGGTCTGCCCATTCCTACTTGATGTTTTACTTTGAACTTTGATCCAATTATAGACTTGAATTGAGTTTTATCAGTAGCTAATCCTTTCTAAATACTCAACAAATTAAAAATATCAAATAAAATTCAGTACGTCCTAAAATATATATGTATTCTCGTGATCCTGTACAGGATTCAATCAATCTTGTAGGCTCATTTGAAAAATGCATCTTGAATATAATAAAATAATGCTGTGTTCTATTTAAATGAGAACACATATTTTGTATGAAATAGATAATTATTTGTTATTTAACATGCACTGGAACAAGGTAGGAATAGGAGGGATAACATTACAACACTTGGTGGTTTTTGATAGGGTGCAACCTCAAAGTGGGTGTGGGCATTGGTCTGCCCATTCCTACTTCTTGTTTTACTTTGAACTTTGATCCAATTATAGACTCGAATTGAGTTTTGTTAGTAGCTAATCCTTTCTAACTACTCAACAAATTAAAAATATCAAAAATCAGCAGTTTTGGTATTATTTCTTGGTCCACCTCTTACCAGTCAGATAGTTACAATGTCTCTCATAAGCAATGTATGACTAATGGAGCTTCCTGCCTCACTTCCGACATCAAGCACTCCCCATGTGATTTCATGCATTTCGTTAGGGTCACGTACTTTGATTACATACATTTATCTGTATTTGGTTGCTGAAACAAAGCTTACAACAGAAAAATTTAGCTGTATACATCTTTCATTTAGTTTGAACAATTATCAAGTTACAAAAAGGACACGAAGTAGGAATGGGCGGAACGCTGATCACACCCACTTTGAGGTTGCACCATTTTAAAAAACACCAAATTTTGTAAAGTTATCCCGACAATTCCTACCTTGATTTTTTTTACGCTTCCATTTCTACTTCCTAATTTTTGTATTCGGAAAATTTTTCACGTGTAGTATAGTACAGTGCAGCATGGTAGCCACATATCTCCATTGCCATAATTAATTTACTCTGTTCTAATGTCAAACCCTATAATGTGTGCATTTGATTGTGATATATGGATCACAACGTGGTGTAACGTTGTACATGTTACATATTGTATTTCTTTCCTGATTGAACTTTTGGACAGGATGTTTTATAAGATCCTATATAATCATACCAGGATCTTGTACAGGATGTTGATTAGAGTTCGGTAAATAGTAATGACTGAATAAAATTCAGTACGTCTTAAAATATATGTCTTCTCGTGATCCTGTACAGGATTCAATCAATCTTGTAGGCTCATTTGAAAAATGCATCTTGAATATAATAAAATAATGCTGTGTTCTATTTAAATGAGAACACATATTTTGTATGAAATAGATAATTATTTGTTATTTAACATGCACGGAACAAAAAAAAAGCCAATTATTGTGTTTGTTAATTTAAAGAAAAAAGATCTAAGTGGAGAAATTATTGTTTGTTAATGCTTTGTTTGTTTGTTTGTTTTGAATTTCGCGCAAAGCTACACGAGGGCTATCTGCGCTAGCCGTCCCTAATTTAGCAGTGTAAGACTAGAGGGAAGGCAGCTAGTCATCACCACCCACTGCCAACTCTTGGGCTACTCTTTTACCAACGAATAGTGGGATTGACCGTCACATTATAACGCCCCCACGGCTGAAAGGGCGAGCATGTTTGGTGGGACAGGGATTCGGACCCGCGATTCTAAGATTGCGAGTCGAGCGCCCTAACCACCTGGCCATGCCGGGCCGAAACAATGTGTTTTTTATATAAAGTGAAATATGTTACTGTTACGTCTCTGGTCGTTTGTTAATTTTCCGTAAAAAGTCTTTCCGAAGAAACTTTAGCGATACAGGTCCTTTCTTAAATAAAACAAGTTTATTTTCCCCTGGATACAACTTTGCAATACACTTAATTTCCACAGTCACTTTAAACACACGCTATAATTCACAATGATTCACACACTTACTTACGATCACTACCGCGCTTGACTCAATTGTCCGTCTCTATCTCTGTCTGTCTGCAATTCAATTCCGATTAATTAATTTCGCTTTAACTGGCGCACTTATATACAAGAATAGAGGGTGCCTAGCAAATACTGGATTATTCGTGATGTTCCCCAATCCTTCGAGAATATCATGACGTGTTACCAGAGTCACGTGACTACCGCTGTCGTAACATTACCTTCAAATTTCAAACAATACATCCTATAATAACTCATTCACTACACAGAAGAAAATTAGAGCAAAGTGAAATGAATTAAGGGGTAATGGATGGGCACAAGTTAAGGGTAGAAATAGTCCAATAGAAATCAGAAATTTAAACAGGGACAGTCTGAAAACTTTTTTTTTGTAATATCGCAAAAATAATAACAATCAAGAAATAAAACACAAAGAAATGCAATACAATACAATGCCAAAGGGAGACAAAACATATAAACATTATAACAATGAATACGAAGAAAGAAACGAATACAAGACAGAAAAAATGTACGATAATGAGATGAAATCCAGCGGTAGATAAAATTGAAAGTGTTTTATAATATGTATTAAATAGAAAATGTTAATTCTCTACTCTTCTTAGATTTTCTAGTATTCGGAATTTTTAAATAATTAATGCAATGGCCAACTCAATAATAAATGTTGTAGCTGAAGGCTCACACCACCTTATTTATATTTGTGAATAATATATGTACCTTGTAGAAAAATAAAAATTACAGTAAATTAAAATAAAACAGAAATCTGGTGACTCAAAGTAGGAGAGAAGATCATGTTACATGGTCAACCAAAGTCTTAAATGTGAGAGGCAATCTAAAATTAAAATTATTTTTGTAGACAAGCGCATCTGTAGTTAACATATACACTGAGTGGTCACAAGTAAATAGACACCTAATTTTTCGTCATTTAGCTGATTTATGTTAAGTAATTTGTCTTCACAGAGCACTATATAAATGAAAATGGTCCCCACACTAATTATCTTGTGCTACAACATGCCTAGAACTCAAGGTTCTCTCGAATTGTCAGGTTTTGTTAGAGGAAGGATAGTTGGTCAAGCAGATGGAATAAGTC
>NW_013665961.1:623182-632144 GCF_000517525.1 Limulus polyphemus | reverse complement strand
ATTATAAATATATCAATTCATGTGAATATGACTGAAATTGTTCATATTTTCTGAAAAGATGTTGTCTATTTACTTGTAACCACGCTGTGTATAGAGATATGCGATGCAACAAGATCATTAACCGCTCCAAGATGGCCGTCTCGTGACACGTGCTCAGAGCCCAAGTTTCATTTATAGCATGACAGCTGGAATACCCGTCTGTTGAATGGGTGAAATAAATACTAGATTGTAACAAAGGATACGAAATTGTGCTTCTGTTTTTTATTCTTTACATAATAAACATTAAAAGTGCAATAAAAATACATAAAAGTACCAATACTGAAAAGAAAGACATACTGTTTTCAAGAAGTCTATCAACATGAAATTAGATGGGGAGGGGTCCAACCCCCTCATTTCATCTTGTATCACTGTGTCAGGTTGTGCTGATTTGTTAGTTTTTCCGCAATTAGATGAGGGTTCCAACTCCACCCCCACCCCCCATGTCATCCTGTATCATTGTGTCAAGTTTGGTGCTGATTAATCAAAAAATCTGGAAACGTATAAGGAACATACACACGCACTATATTGAGGTTTATTTATACAGATTATTGGATATATGGTACTAAAACCCGAAAAGATTAGTAAGTTACATTTCACAATCTAGTATTAAGTATAATGTCGTAAATTTAGGTTTATCTGCGCCTGAAGTTGTAAAATCTAAAAATGTCCAGTCCCAACTTATATAATTAAAATAAGTATCACTTATTGATTGCTATTTTACTGGCTGATTTATCTTCCTTTACTATTTAGAACATTGTTTGTTTTCTTGAAGTTAAGCACAAAGCTATACAATGGGCTATCTGTGCTCTGCCCACCCTGGTCATCGAAACACGGTTTCTAGCGTTGTAAGTTCGCAGACATGCCGCTGTGCCATTGGGGGGCCTATTTAGAAGAACTAGTATTATGATATAAGCAATAACAAACCCTTAGTATTTGAAATAAAATAATTTAAAAATTCAACTTTAAATTTACACAATACACTTCTAGCAGTATTTTGTAGCTTATACACATACTCGTGAATGTTGAAATTTTACTTGGACAAATTTAGTATTTTGGCGTTGAAAGTTCTTGTGATTAAAAATTTTTTTATGAGAGTGTATTAGATGTTGCTTAAATTGTTTGATTAGCGTCTAGAGACAATGGCAAAGGAACCGTGAGAGCAATCCCCGTCACACCAAACATGCTCGCCCTTTCAGCCGTGGGGGCGTTATAATGTGAAGGTCAACCCCACTATTCGTTGATAAAAGAGTAGCCCAAGAGTTGGCGGTGGGTGGTGATGACTAGCTGCCTTCTCTCTAGTCTTACACTGCTAAATTAGGGACGGCTAGCGCAGATAGCCCTCGTGTAGCTTTGCGCGAAATTCAAAAACAAAAACAAAGTAACAAAACCGTGAAATCACGAGGAGTGCTCGAGCCCCATAGGTTTATGTAGAGGAGCACGCAAGAGCGGCATGGGTCACCCTCAAATAGAGGAATTCGTACGAAGACCAAATGAACAACGAAATTTCCATTCAGAGATTCTAAATTTACATTCTTCAATTTTTTCAAAAAAAATCTATATATTTATATATTGGTGCTCATTAATAGAATCTTTCAAGTGTAAGTGATGCTTGACAGTTTGAATTAAAAATACTTTCCTATGCCACTGTCTACAAAATAAATGTTTACACAATTAATCGTACAAACTTCTACAGTTTTCTTCAAATTTTTCCTTCACACGTAACGTACCCATGACACTAATTTGGGGCCTATGGTACATTATAAGAGTAAAGGTCAAATCTCACTATTCAATCAAAGTAGCCCAAGGGTTGGCGGTTGGTTTTCTTGATTAACTTCCAAGGATCAAGTGTATCAGTTCATGAACAGGGACGACTAGCGCAGCAAGACCTTTTGTCGGTTCGCGCGAATATCAAAAACAAAACACACAAAATCCCACGTATATCTTGTAAAACATTCGATGTTCCCCCTTACTTTCATAATGAACTCATCCATTTAGTCCGTATGTCAGTATTGTGATTCATACTTTACTGATACTGTTTTCACGTGTGTCGGCGTGACTTAGACATAGCTGATCTACCTGGTACGTTTCGACTTTCATCGTGTCAGTTATTGTTATAACCTTTTGCTGATTTCAGTCATAAAAGTACTACTAAGAAAACTATTTTTGGGTCTTAAAAGATTGACTTGCAGCGTGAAAATATCAGGTAGGAAATTTTACTTTATTATAACTTTTTTCTCTCTAGTTTTGTTAGATTGCGCTACGTGCTTTATGAAGTAAAACTATGTATAACCATCCAAAAATAAAGCGTATTGTTTGACTTAAGAAAGTTTGTGTAAAACTTAACTTGGCCTTTTGTTCTCCGTTAATAATAATAATGCATTATTCAACTGAAGTTTTGTACTTGTCGTTTGATTTAAAAAAAAAAAATACAGAAGCTGAATTAGACAAACTTTCACGAAGTCACTCGGCGACATGGACAGCTCAGTAACAATCCAACTAAGACTAGGAGAACCGAGATGTTTTTCAGTTGTAAAATTGTGTTACGCGTTACTTTGGACTGAATAAATAAATGTTCATTCTCTTGGTAAGGGTTTGCGTAGCATTAGCATTATTAGATGTTGCCTTTCTGTAAATCCATGGTAGGACACGCGTTAGCATTAAACTAAAACAAATATTATCGCGTCATAAATTAATAATCATATACGTGTGACATTAGTAGAAATTATAACAATGTAATGTTTTACGATTAATATCTCGTTATATTTTATCATGCGTAAAGCTAGCAAGTATCAATATCTATGTTTTTCAGTTTATACGTGTTTTTACTTCATATATTTTCTCTGTAAGAAATAAATTCGAGTGATGTGTGATGTGCAGTGGTTTAGGTCTTTAGGATATTAGCTTCTGCTTGTGGTCAAGTAGTGTTTGATACAGAGCTATATATATCAAGCTGTTTTGTTTCCTTCGTGTTTGAAATAGCACTGCACAAAGGGAGGATAAACTAACATTCTTTATCCTTGTTTATGAGGGAGGAATCAAATGTATAAAAATTCTTAAGAAAGTAACTTTCAGTGGCATTTAATGATTTATACTTTTGTGTTTAGAATGACCACATTTGTGTACTTAAGAACTTGGTTTCTGATCAAACATAAGTAAATTATATATATGAGAACTTAACCTGTATAAGTAATTGGTTAGAAATACGTGATGTTGCACATTGATGATTTCTAAAACTAAAATGTACATTGATTCGAATGCATTGAATCGTCAGCTGGGTATTCTCACTATTATTAATAAGGTTTTTGTCCGTAATTCCAAATCACTTTAAACGGGGTTCAGCCAGCTTAACAAATGTAGGTTATTCCAAAATCTTATACCAAGCTAATAATGCTAAATAATCTTCGTAACTGTTTCGCAAAGTTTTGTCATCGACCTCCTCCTCCCACCCTGGCTCTGCATGGTCGCGGGTTCGAATCCCCGTCACACCAAACATGTTGGCCCTTTCAGCTGTGGGGGCGTTATAATATGGCGTTCAATCCCACTATTCGTTGGTAAAAGAGTAGCCCAAGAGTTAGCGGTGGGTGGTGATGACTAGCCCTTCCCTTTCACTACTAAATTAGGGACGGCTAGCGCAGATAGCCCTCGTGTAGCTTTGCGCGAAATTCAAAACAAACAACATCCCCATTGATAAATATGGTTTCTGGCGCGCCCCTCTTTTATTTAAAGAAGTGAGAGACTGAGTTAAGTGATGAGATATAATACACGGATGCACATTAAAATACTGTAAATGTTGTAGTACGTACTTATTTTCATTGATAAAACAAATTTATCAAAACGCTTAATTTTGCATTATTGACTCTACCCTAATCGTTCAAGCTCCCTCCCTCCCCTCACACTTTTGAAAACGTTGCTGTAAACCATCAGTTAAATATATATATTCAAAATTATTATAAATATTATAGTCGTAAATATAATGAAGCTACCTGGGATAAAAATGGGGTGGCTCGCGAGATCCACGCAACTTACCATTACTAGTAGTACATTAAAGGTGAATATATGCATTCTAGTATTTGCAGTTATACACATACAATAACAAAAGAAATTGCAAAAAATAAAGAAATTAAAAAGCATGAAGTACACTACCAGTGATTTGGTCTGATACCCTGGGTAAATGTGACACCATTATAAACAAATCTATAATCCTCTCAAGCAATAGAAAACAACCAAGAAGAACCGATTTCTTAACACTGACAACAAGTGGTTTCTAGCGTGTGTTACTGTATACAAAAAGAATATAATGGGAAGATATAGAATATAAAGCCTAAAACTTGCATGTAGTAACGACATATAATTCTTGGAGACGGCTTGAATGGGTAATGAAGAAAAACTTTAAGTGTAACATATCAGCAAATGTACAACGTTTCGAGAAGGTTTTGTCATCATCAGGTACCTGTTAAACTTATATTAAAGTTTTTCTTCATTACCCATTCAAGCCGTCTCCAAGCATTATTAGTCTCAAAGTGGGTTCCTCGTCATTGAATTAGTAATGACATGTATGTATTACAACAATAAAATGTAGGTTCAGTAAATTTGAAGTATTGACAATTAAATCGGCCAGGTGGTTAGGGCGCTCGAGTCGCAATCTGCAGGTCGCGGGTCCGAATCCCTGTCCCACCAAACATGCTCGCCATTCCAGCCGTGGGGGCGTAATAATGTGACGGTGAATCTCACTATTAGTTGGTAAAAGAGTTGGCAGTGGGTTGTGATGACTAGCTGCATTCCTTCTAGTCTTTCACTGCTAAATTATTAACGGCTAACGCAGATAAGTCCTTTGCGCTTAATTCAAAATAAACCAAACATTTAAATCAGTCAAAAGTAATGCAATGCTAATTTATCTGTGAAACTTTTTTTTTGCAGTTAAGGCTGTTGTATTTGTCGCATTAGATAAAGGTTGTCGTTAAAAGTGTATTTTATTATGGCAATTCGTGACATTAAATCATCGCTTTTTCTCACCAGTTAGCGTTCTCTAATTATCTTCATTTATATAATTAGACTAATGAAATAAGTGCTTTTAACATTTATGAGAAGGATCTGTTAAGTGAAAGCTGTTGAAATCGAAGAGTTTTGAACAACAACTATTACTGTATTACGGTGTATTGCTCGGATTCACATTTTGATTTTTAAGATTAAAAACTTTTATCAAGAGTCTTTTAGATTGTAAATTTAACAATGCGTGTTTGTTTTCAGTTATCACGTATCAGGTACATTGTTTGTCAACTTTCTTTTGCCATGTATTTACCTTTCTAATCAACAAACTCAAGACAACTCTGGAAGGGGTTGCCCATTCTTCTTCTTTTTCTACTAGCCTGACATCAGTAAAACTGAAGAGCATGCGCACATATACATGATTGATGGTTGATTGAAACATTTTAGGAGCAATCTGTAGATGTTATTATCTTAAACTTGTTGGTGTGTAGCTGAAACTTTTAAGACCCCACGTTAGTCTATTGTAATATAATACAATGTGTTCTAAATTTTGCTTCTTTTCGCACTTTCTTTTCTTTTCTTTTTTTTATCACTCTTCGTATTTTTAACATTGTCTTGAATCATTTTGCGTGCAATTTATTTCTGTTGATTCTGACTTTTCTTTTTTTCTCTCCTAAAGTTATCTTTGTCATTTTTGTTATACCAATATATAATATCTAAATATCCCATATCTAATCTTCAAACTATAGCCCAAAGAATTTAAAACAATGAAAATAACAGTTAAAGATAGAATTTACACCTAAATCATGAAAGAAAAAGAAAAGAAACACTTGATAACTCACGATTAAATTTGCACAATCTTGTTAAATTTGGCATCTTAACATTCCAGAGAAATGCCGGATAAGCCAGGAAAAGAGGATCTCAATTATTTAATTCAACAAATTATAAGAATGTAAAATAAAATAAAAAAACAGTACATACATATATTTCATTTTGTAAAGTTCAATGTTCTGTAAGCCACAGTTTAAAGTTTAGAACGTTCCTTGTATACTTGACTGTTTTAGCACATGCTACTGTAATTTCTTCACAGTATCAGTGTACTTACTACACTCTCGTTCTTCTACATGCCTGCTTAGTGTTTGTTACGCCACGTAAAAAAGAATTAGAAAAAAAACAACCTGGAAAATAAAAGAGGTTACGCATTGAAAACCTGAAAACCAGGGGTCATCTCGAACTTTCACGCGATTGTAATATTGAATTGGAAACGTACAAGAAATTGAATTCGAAATATTTATAATAATGTTATTAAACAATTAGGTGGTAATACGCTATGTTATAAGTGTGAAAATTCTAGTATTAAGTAAACAGCACAAAATGAAATGCTTATAATAAGGTAGAGAGCGAAATATACAAGTAGAAACGAAGATTGACTAACCACTGAGCTTTTCACTTCTTCAAAATGTGAACGATGATAATCTGTTTGTGTTAAAAAAAAGTAATAAAAGAAACGAAGCTCAATTAGTCTCGCTATTTCTCTATTACAATTATAGATGCATATCTGGAAAATATGTTAATCTTTAGGTGACGTGTTTAGTAGGAAATTCTGAACTTGAAGAGACCCCTGTTGGCTCAGTGGTAAACTTGATAAACTAAAATCCGAAGTTCGATTCCCTGCGGTGGACAGCGTAGAATGCCCATTGTGTAGCTTTTATAACACTAAAATCCGAAGTTCGATCCCGTCCGGTGGACAGCGTAGAATGCCCATTGTGTAGCTTTTATAACACTAAAATCTGAAGTTCGATCCTGTGCGGTGGACAGCGTAGAATGCCTATTGTGTAGCTTTGCGTTTAACAGCAAAAAAAGAAAAGAAACAAAAACGGCATGAAAATTGTTTATTTCGTTTTTAAGCATTTTCATCAAAAATACGTGAATATGACTTTGATACATTATTTCAAGGCTTATAGCGCATGTATGAAATATATATATATCCATTTACCCTAACGCAAGTAATAGAATAAAAATATAATTACCTAAATATTTTGATAAAGGCGACAAGCTATCTGCAAACATTAAGTAAGTTTTGTAACTATTTGTAAAATAACGTGGAAAAAAAAACTTATTATTATAAAAAAGATCGAGAAAAGAATCGCGCGTTTCACATCTGTAGGAAGGAATTTGAATATTATGCTAAATCACCGTAAAGAAACTGTTCTCAGAGAAATGGAAAACAACAGTAAGACAAATTCAGCGTGTGTTAGTTTATCAAATTTCTAATACGTAAACTATTAACCAACCATGATATAACTCGAGGACATCCCCATTCACTATTCTGATAACTCAATTTATACTCGAAACACCTGATTTTTTTATAGTCATTAGTAAACGAAGATTTTCGTAATAACTCGAAACGTCGTCTAACTATTTTCTTTCTCACCAACATGCTGTTCGTTGAAGATATTCGTCAGTCATTCATGTTCATTCTACTCAAGGGTTTCTTTGTTTAACTAAATTTACTAAAATGAATATATTAAGAACTGTTATGATAAATTGTTATTCATGGACGTGTGGCATTTGAACGTGGTTCGTAAATACAATATTATTTGCTTATTTGATATATTCTTGGTTAATTGAGAGTAGTACATAAAAAGCACTAAGAGAATATTGTACACGTAAATTTTGGAGACGGTCCCCAAGACATTTGGCCACAGCAGTGAGTCACCCTATCCCACAGGGTAAAGGAGGGAAAGAGGGATTGGAACGTTAGCTTGCTTCCTTCTCAGCAGCTGGCATTGATGTAAACAACCTTGTTCTGTGTATATAACATACTTCGCTTTGGCTGACCAGCTGCCATAAAGTGAAGACTAAACGGGTATTGAAACCTAAAGTTCTGTTTTCAGTACTTCAAGTTTACTAGCTATATTCAGTGATATTTTTCAAAATATTAAATACAAGAACTAAGTTACAATACTGTATGAAGGTTGTTTCGTTTAACAACACAATTATTTATTGCAAAGGATGAAAAAAATATCTGATCGGGAATATTTCAGTATACAATAAAGAATATTAATTTGGCAATGAATCGGATAATCAGATAGCATTTTCAAGATAGGATTATCTCATAATATCATTCAATCGTACACAGTGCGAATTGCATTATCTAGCTCATTGATGCTTTCTACTAACTTCTAAACATTTTCCCCGATATTAAAGAAATGAGTCCTACTAGTCGCAATACAGATATTTGTTATGTAGATTATATAAACCTCTCGCCCATCCGTTATGTTACCGCTGTGTGTGTCACAGGTGATCACGGTAGCGGCAGCGACAACGACGGCAAGCACAATCCAAACAACTATCTCAGCTGGATATCGTGTGTTTGTATATGTTTGTGTGACATCCTTATTAGCTTTTCGAAGAACAATGACAAAGTTACTAGATTAGTTGTAACTCATGCCTGTGGTGCATTTTCAGTATGTGCGGCCACATCTAGTAGCAGAAACGAAAATATCCAAATCTGATCGGATATCGGGAGCCGGATATCCGATACCGTCGGAAACTATCAAATGTCTTATCCATAGTATGTACTTATGGCATTTCTAGTAAGACTGTATATTTTGTTTCTAGTCAATTGTTAATGCTTTAATCAATATTTGTGACTAAGGTGACTGTGGACATTAGGCTCCTTTTCACCATCTTATCTTCTGTCTTGTATGTGCATTTCTGTAGGCTCGTGCAGTAACCCTGTTGATCCATTTGGTGGTGCGCCATCAGTCCCCTTACAATTTATTGTTTGTTCATATATTAGATGATTGTTCATTCCAGAGGAGGTCAAAGTAACTAAAATAAACTTTCCCAAGGAGCCAGTCAGTTTCCTCTGCACATAAAAAAAAAAAAAAAAGCATTGAAGAACAAAAATGTTATATATATATATATATAT
>NW_013665961.1:616782-623172 GCF_000517525.1 Limulus polyphemus | reverse complement strand
AAGGATAATAAGTCATAATTTTTAATACCTACAACAGGGATGATGCTGATGGCCCTGTTGCTTTGCGCCAATAAACTCCAATCAACCAACCTTTGTACGAAATTCCATTTTTTAGACGCTTGTGTATTTTTGACTGCCGTATTCCCTCAGAACACTGTTATCGCAAGTTAGACGTAAGAATTTAACAATTAGATGCGGTTTGATTTCTACAAGTCCAACCGATAACACTTTTTTTTTATCAGTATGATTGTATAATTACTTGGTTCTTTTAACAGTTACATACAGGGTTTAGGTCATTCTCCCACTCAACACATCATTAAAAAAGTTGATCAAAGAGATTCCGTTGTTTGATCTCACCCCAAAGGGCTATAATGCTTGTATCTTGGAGCATATTACATATTACCCTTGGGCCATGAGATTTAAGAACCAAAATGTTATGTATAAGAAAAGATAAATTATAATTGTTAATACATACAAATAATTTTTTGCAAGTTGTAAGTCTAAATGCAAATTTTTGAAACAAAGGTAAGTATTTTCTATATTATGAATGATAGAGCTTATAGCATTGGAACTAAGAAAGTCTTCTTTGGGTGAAACCCAGCTTCAGATCTGGTTTGTTAAGCACAAAGTTACACATTTGGCTATTTGTGCTCTGCCCACCAAGGATATCAAACCATGATTTTTAGCGTCGTAAGCCTACAGAAAGTTACAAAGAACGACAGTGTTCTTGCTCGGCGTGCTATGGTGATTGGAAAGTATCCACACGAGAATAACAGTTGCCTTTTATTTTAAAGTACGATCCTCTCCTTCATAAATTGTAGACTTTATCAGGAACTTGCACCATTTTGTGTCTGAAGAACCTAATTTTTATCAGTACTTTACCAAGCTGCTTCCTGATTACCCACAGATACCGGTATTGTTGTAGGTTGAAAATGGAGGCAGCTGGATCTCTATCTGTTACTTTGCCGTATGTCGCATTGCCAAGAATTTGATGACGCTTACGTTATAATTTGTTTTATGTTAATTAAAAAATAGCCGCCGAAATATCGTAATAGATGTCACCCCATATACTAAACTTTTATATTATATTTCTTTCTTTTTTCTTGTTATTTCCGTTGGTTAAACTAGCCGCTGACTTGGAGATCAGAAAATTTTGGTTTGAGATATTTCAAAAATAATAACTTAATTTTTCTGATTGACATTCTCTTTCAGCTTTTCAAGATTCAGTTCTCAGTACAATTAAGTATCATTCATAAGTTTCTGTTCTCAGAATAATTAAAAACATTTTATTCGGGATTACGGGCAATGGTTTCTGAAAGTTGCCCCTCTCTACCTCAATACACCATTTTCTCTTCCCTTAAATTATGAAGAAGATTGTTTTCGGAAACTTACTTAGCTTATAATTTTCTCTTTGAGCTCTTACGCGTTAACTATTTGTTTCTCCTATTACATTTTTTCATCACTACAGCTACATTTGCATTTCTTATTTATTTAATGTATTGAAGTAAGTATAAGCAAACTGCCCTTATTCGAAGAACTATAAAAGACTTTAATTTAGGAAGTTAATACATAACATTATGACATAGGTTTAGAATCAGCTACAAAAAATTTAAAGATGTTTATTATTTCACTTATAAAATGAGGATGTGTGTTATGGCCACGATATGGCGTGGTAGAACTTGTTTATAAGTTCAAAGAGAGACACATTTTATTATGTATTCTGGTACCACAATTAAAGACGCCAGCTTCTCCACGCTTTCCATTATGCAGATAGTTAAAACGTATTTTTTTTTCTTATAATAAAGTAGATCAACATTAGTTATTAAATTTCTCACCTGATCACGTTTTTGGCTTGTAAAAACGTATATATATATATTTACACATCTCTTTTAAAAATAAAAGTACCATGTTTTTCTTTGTCAATGACTAAATAATTCACCTGACTAGTCTTGCGATATTTCAAAACGGGTGTTGTCCTGTACTCCTGGATATCACAAAAGTGCCTTTCATCCGTTTCTCTTTCTTTTAAAAGTTATATCAGAATTTTAACAATTGTTATGCAACTGTGCATGTTCTTGTTTGTGTCAAACCATTTTTTTTTTTCGCATTTACTAATAAAGTTAATGTCTGTTGTAGAATACATTGCTCAAAATAACTAAAAGGATAATTGAAATTAATAATACTACCAGAAACGACGCCATAAAGGCGGCTGTTTGTGCTAGTAATTACTAATCGTAGCACTCGTACCTCAATAAAGACAGTTTAGAAAAAGTGAACTTTTTCTTAAAAAAATAATTTTTCTGGGAAGTATTACTCTGGAAGAGTGTTCGGATTGTGTTGATAACTATAATGTTTTCATACATTAAAAGTGGTACCCTTTATTGAAAAAAATAACAGTTTTATTAATAACACCATTTTCTAGTGCTATATTTACAGATTACATCAATGAAGATATAATAAAACCCTCACGTACAATGGTAGTGAAAGTCGTGTTCTTGTTGTGAGGAGAATGCGTTTATTTAAAATTGTGTTTGTGATAAAGAAATGGTTGTTGGACATACACTGGTTATTTTTATAATTGTCTGAATCGTCAATACCCAAAGTGTGAAATTTGTTTATGGAATTTATGGAATTCAGTAGATGACGCCACAATGTATTTATTATTTCGGTCACATAAATAATTAGATACATGTATATGCTACGTCAATTGGATTAATATTACAGCTGTAATTAGCATAACCACTATTGTAAAATATGGTAATACAAGGGGGTCCGTCGTATGGTTTGAAATGTAAGTAATTTGTCATTTAGCCTATGCTCGCAAATTAACTTTTGGTAGTTGTGTTTTAACATATTTTACAGTTCATAACATTTACTGCAAAAGCATTCTGGTACTGGTGGTGTATTCTTAAAATCAGTGTTGATAATTCCTGAGCTGTCCTTACCCCTATACTAAAAGCGCTGTTTTCAAAGCATCTGTAGAGTCTTTTTTCTCTCTGTATTACTAGGTCACCCAGTTACCCAACATATTGAAAATCAATGCATACTAAATATAATGACATTAATATATTCAATGTGTGCATTACGTTCAGCACATTTTCGGACTTCAGTTGCTCTTTTAACTATTGTTGACTGCTTTGGAATTTCTTCTGTCTGTAAGTTTTCTTGAAATATCAAATTTAACATTTATCGTGCAGCTGCCTCGAACGTTATAATAAAATATATTATTTTAAACTTATTTCATGCCTTCAGGTGTAAAACTGAGTGTTACCCTACACCCTACTTTTTCTACCCTACCGAAAATCGTTTTACGGTACAAGTACAAACACTGGTCTAGAGTCATTAGACGGGATATGACACTTTTACAAAGCGCAGACCATATGTGCGTGACGAAAATGATGTCAGATGAAAGTAAAAGCCATAACAATTGGCCAATCTGTTCTTCATTAAGAAATGTGTCGACCAGTTTAGAAGGTGAGGGTGGACCTTATCATCCATTAGACTAAAGTTGGGGCCAAATGCACCAGCATATGTTGGGATACAAGGTCGTAGGATGTGGTCTGTATCATGTGGGATTAATGGCACCATTCTACAGGATGTAGAGGTCGGTACGTTCTCCAGTGCTTATTCTTGCCAGCTATATATTTCCATCACTTCTTTATGCGTGTGTTTCGTTTGTGTATGGAAATGAGATGGATCTGATTCCAGATTCTCTTCAAATGAGCATAAGCCTATTATCTAGGTTCAGGATGAAGCGCAACTCTTGTGTAAAAATAATAACATAATTATGGTTAGTGAACAACTCCACATTCTACTAACGACACATGGAGCCGATTCGTAACACTCTGCTGTGATTGGATAGATTTCCATGTGAGTAAAACATCGACATGTCTTCTCTGGAGTTTAGCCATGGTTCATGAACGATATGGAGTTTGAACTTTGTGATTAACGTAAAAGTGGCGACTGAGACGAGAGTGCGTGACATTACTCAGATAGTAAAGGCTGAATGTCAAATTGTTTGCAATTCTGGTCACGTGACTAATAATCAGATGCCATATTCTAATAACGGTGAACTTGGGGGTGATTGATGTTATTTTATGACATTGGTTTTGTCTTGTTATAGCTACATTATTACAAATTTTGATTTTCTCTAATTGTTTTGAGCATTGTACTTGGGACGAGGGTAGATGACAATGTTATTCTTCAACTATGTATGTTAATCTTTCGAATTAGGAAGGAAACAGATTATCACTGAAACAAAAAAGTGAAAAAAAAAACTTTAAACATTTCTCAGTTCTAGAAATATACGTTCACAAACTTTAAAATGTATATGAAAAGGATAAAATCCACAATCATATAGTGCTCTGGACAGATCAACCTCTGTTCCCATAGGATTGTATCAAGTGTTTTTACTTCATATTCCCTTCTAAACTAGTGACAATGGATGATGTTCACCGAGACGTCATCTAATATTTTTTCTCCTTACTTTTCCATCGAACTGGATTCACCAGATGTTGATGATGGTTGGATATCTGAAACAACAAGTAACAGAGCCAAATTGGATTTGGAATGGAACGCCATGCTTATCAACAAGTAGTTAAAATCAGCCTATACCAGTTTGTTTATTCTACCTAAGGAAGCTGATAGATATCTGGTATGAACAAAAACTAAGAAACTTTCTGAGGTAGTGAAAGGTTGTGACACGATTGCGTCGTCTCCACAGCAGCGGAAAAAGTGGTTATAGGTTGAAGTATAAATACTGTGGAATTATTTCCAGAGACATGAACCACACAGACAGAACAGGCCCCAGATTGATCATCTTCTTCACAATACTATAATATTTGAAATTGAATGAGAAATGAATAAAACGTTTCTTTTTTTGGATATACTTATATATATTGCATTTTTATTTTTGTATATAATAGTTTGGGTTCAAATAAATTCGTAAACATGTCATATTCCTCATCAGGTGTCCTCAGTTTCAGAACCACACTTTAGTGCTAATTTGCTTTATACGCTTTTGGTTTTTCCTATGTGCAAGACATAACTTTAGATGCGTCTTAAAAACTGGGTTTAACCTCGAGAATTTAAACGACTTGTATTTGATGTGTGTGTGTGTGTGTGTGTGTTTTTTATAGCAGGTGCAAAATCGAATCCAGTTAATTAACAAAAACAAAAATACACGTGCCACTGATCTGTAGCTCGTGCAATTTAGACATCTGGTACGTATAAAACTGCGCGCAACATATGGTTCTAGCACTTGATATTTCGGACTGGGTAGACGAAAAAAGCCTGCTGCTACTGGCGTTATGCAGACATCTTCGGCAGACTTGTGTTTGTTTTTCTGCAAAATTAAGAAACGAGGCTGTTCGGTTGATTTTAGAACACGTCTTTTTTTGGGCTATAAAGAGATCACTGTAAGCAGAACGTTCTTGTCAATATTATTTATGCCAAAATACAAAATATTGAAAGACTTTTAACATGTACCAGGCTTCCTAGTGACCCTATAAAACTCTATAAATAAAAACAATATTTTGAAAGCAGTCCTATATAATGAAATGGCCTATAGAAACCTCTATTTTTCAACAAATCTAAATCACGCATATATGCATTTTTATGTTTCAACTCTATTTAAAAAAAATAATGGTTTGGCCACAAGGATAAAGTTCTTCACTTTAGCGATAAACAAAACCTGTAACGAAAACCCGAGAAATTGGAAAAGCATAAGAAACCCACTTGGATCCCGAATTTATGAGTGGTTCAGATTGTAAAATTGGTTTTTTGCTAAAGAAATTAAGCAGAAAACGTATAAAAATAACTATTATGATCTGGCCAATTTGTATTTTCATGTTACATCGTATCTTTTCTTTTAATTTGTTTTGTTGACTGGGAAGCCTGATATACAACATATAGTTAAACCTTTAACTTATTTATATTTCTGCCCATGTGGATGTTTGTGTTATTTTTCTACGTCTTTTATTAAAGCCATTTGTAAATGTGAAAAGTGTTATCTGATTTCTATAAGGTTTATTATCTGAGAGTAAAACAGTGATTTATTGCAAAATATTGTATGCTTTTACACGTCGGTGTTAAGTCCAAAAATACTTTTGTATTGGAGATAGTAACATTCCATTTTGCATTACTTTAGTGGTAGTATTTCTTGTCTTACGAAACTAGAAGACACGTGAAAACTATTTATGTCAAGCTTGGTCCTTCGGATTTAGGCGGATATTTGAATAATTCGTGTGTCGTAACACATGTCTTATAAGATTACTAAACTATTATCATATAAAAAACTTGCATAAGTGCAAGGATTAGGGAGAGCTATGGCCACCTCCAGGTTTAGATCTGGACTGGAAGGGGCTAAACTAACACCTCCAGATTTGAAAA
>NW_013665961.1:614665-616772 GCF_000517525.1 Limulus polyphemus | reverse complement strand
AATTTAGGAAACAGATGCGATTTTGTAATATAAATAAAACATTAAAATGTGAAAAAAAGTGATTATTTAACACTCGCATGTGCATTTCAATGTAGTTATTAGGGTTCTTTTAGTTTGAGGTGAACTCGTGAAAGCCAACCTACTATATGCTAACCTAACTAATTCAGGCTCTAACTTGTACTTCTAGTTGACGTCACTATTAAGCAGAAATACTTCGTGGTAACGATAGGTCAGATGCGAAACTTTTTTGCTTTGTATATCATTAAAGCACCACAATTACCAAGATAGCTTACAAATCAATGAATAAAATAGGTTAAAAAAAAAAAGAGCTCACGCATTTGGAGCTCTCCTCCCCTGGTGACATATGTCTGCATTACAGAATTTTAGCCTCATTTGAACAATCCGAATTTCTTTTTATGCTTGAGGTCAAGTTCAATAGAGTGAATCGTGTACACATTATAATGTCAAATACAAAACTAATATAACAAATGTAGTGCAAAAGTCTTGGATTATGCTTTCTGAACATCGAAAAACAGCGTTAAAGCAGTAAGTATAAATATAGCAGTAAACAGGGGTGGCGCCAGCCCCTTTTCGATGATGGGGCTGAGGTGGGCTGGATAAACAATTGAAGGGTCTACACTACATCTTGTAGGCAAATACAGTAGTATTTAGGAAGTTAACCAACTTTAACAATAAGCATTGTTTGTGGGTGCGAGTGCCACAGGGACGGCTAAGGCACATTTTGTAGCTCCAGCAATCCCCCCCCCCTTTTTTTCTGGCGGCAAAGAAAAACAACTACAAAGTAATAACTATAACTCCAACACAGAATAAATTAGATTTTTATCTATTCAAAACATTAAAAGAAAGGGCTGCATTTCTATTGCTCGCTTCTTCGTGGTTTTTCTTTTTTTTCTATCGACAGAAAATTAAGGTGTCAAGAAAACTTGTGTGATTAGATCTATCATTGTAAAGAACTTAGAAAATTGGATTGTATTTGTATTTATGGCAACGCTATCTGCCACGGTCCGTAAATTTGAACTACTGACGGCCAGTCAGCAGCACCCTATCATTCACCTTCTTTCACTCTTATAATGGACTCAAAGCTTAAACTACTAGTAATACTTTGTAGTACCCTACGGATTCGAACCCGGCTCGCCAGCTCCGAAAACCTGGTTTCTACCACAGGGCAAACACGTGTCTTAACTTGGGAAAAAATATTTGTTTGTTTTTTAGCTCGTCTAGGAAACAAATATTACAAAAAGTTTTAGATTAATGTGCCGATATTAAGAAATTATTAAGCTAACTCATCTCTTAGAGTAAATTTTAAAAAATGTTTCTTATCAGCGCCAACTTCGATTTTTTTTTTCAAATTTCTGTATCTGTTTTCTAGTTTTCAAAACTTGATTGACAATAATTGTCATCTGGAATCTCCTCGAGGCGAGGTTAACATTGCGGATGGTGTTCTTAGCGCATAGCTGCACAATGTCCATCACAGGGAATCAAACCCTGGATTTTAGTGTTGTAAGTCAGTAAACTTACCACTGATCCAATGGGAGATATGTTGATCTGTGTGTGTGTGTGTGTGTGTATATGTATTTAGGAAGTTAACCAACTTTAACAATAAGCATTGTTTGTGGGTGCGAGTGCCACAGGGAAGGCTAAGGCACATTTTGTAGCTCCAGCAATCCCCCCCCCTCCTTTTTAGCATTGTTTCGCATATATACCAGTCAGTTTCTTCTAAAAAGAATAAAATAGAAGCTTCTCTCTATTAGATTTCTGAAAATATTTGCCTCCTCCAGTGGCTCAACGGTAAGTCTACAGGCTTATAACTCTAAAAATCGAGTTTCGATACCCGTGGGAGGAAGAACACAGATAGACCGCTGTGTAAACTTGCGATTAATTACAAACAAACTGACGTCTTATGAGAAACCTTTTTTTTGTTTTGTTTTTAAATGACTTTAGATGGATCACAATAGATAAAATGTTTTCCTATATTTTTAAATAATAGTTAATTCAATTCTGATTAACATAACTTACCGACTTGCATATTCACAGCACAAGTAAGACAAATTTAAGAATTGGTACTTTTTTAAAATTTCTTCGATTA
>NW_013665961.1:587582-613765 GCF_000517525.1 Limulus polyphemus | reverse complement strand
AAATGCTTCTTTTCGAGATTACATTACCGGAAAATTATTTTTTGCAATTACTAAAATTTCATATCGATATAAACATCGATCCGTCAGTCTTCGTATGTGTTGAACAGTCGATCTGATAAAAAAATTATTAAAAGCAAAAATGTTTCTTTTTGAAGAGGTTTTATGAAAAAACAGAACTTCTTCCGTCGACTGATTGAAAGAGGTATTTAAAGATAGGAACATGAACGGTAAAAACGCATAAAGAGAGGAACGTGTTTGAGTATAGTTTATTATTGTTCAGTTTATATTTATTTATTTTTCGTGTAGGTATTATGTACATGTATGATTTTATTGTACCATGTCGAATAAATCGAATATTTCATCTTTGACACTTCTTATAGAAATGACAACTGTCAAAAAGTACTAATTTCGGAATCGGTCTTTTTTTGCGCTCAGTAAAATTACAAGGAACGTTGGCATCCAATGGAAAAAATCCCTGTAGCTACTTAGCGAGCTTAAAGCTCTATTGTGCTGGATGAACCTATTGCATCGAAACCAAACCATTTTCGCCAAAAATGCATCGCAGTCAATCTGCTTTGCTTAAAAAAGCAAACGCAAGTATTGTAATCGGTCGTCTTTGCTAAAAACAAACACAGTGCAATTTTCCTTGTTCAAATAACGCATGTAATGACACGAGACATTTATAAACGGCCCACTAGACAGTCATTTTGCATATACGCTGTGTTTCATGGGATAAGGTTAGCTGTACATTTTATGTTTTTCATCACTGTTTAAAAGAAAATCACCGTTGAATTGTTTCAACAGACATCTAGTGTAAAATAATTCAAAAATTTTAAAACTAGTTTTTGTCTATCTTTAGTGAAATACAATTTATATTAGAACGTTAGCTTTTTTCTCGTAAAACTGTAATTCTAACATTATCTGTCATAATCACGTGCACTTAACGCCTTATACCAAAGCACCTTTGCGATCTATAATCAAAGCATTGATTGGATTCAATATACTTGTGTAGTAACCTGCACAACTTCATACATATAATCGAATATATATTTTTCTTTACAACGTCAGCGCATGCCAACTCCTCCAGATCAAGATGTAAACCATTATCCTGTTAATCTCACTAATTATTTTATTTGTTAAATGAATCAATTATCCACCAAGGCCATACCAAAACCTATACATTATTCAAGTCTTAAAACAACATTAAAAGCATCTATGTCACCCGTAATATGTATTGAATCTTGGGTGCTTTTGTTTGAGTAAGGTTATTTGTTTCTTCAACATAATGACAGAGAACCAGTTTTGAAGTAATGGCAAAGCCTATTTTTGGAGAACATTCTCATTATTATTATTATTATTTTAATTTATATGCGTCAGATTGAATACATGGAGGTTTGTAGGTTTTGCGGTTTCGTGTACTGTCTCCTCAAAATGATTTATATTTACTTAACTTGCATGAGGGCCGGCCCTTGAGGTGGGCGACGTGTGCCCCCACACAGTGCGCCAAAATCAACGTTGCAATTTGCAGTTCTCATCAATTTTACAGGAGCAGGGGCGCCGAGTACAAAGTTCGCAGAGGCCACAATTTTGCCTGGGGCCGGCCCTGACTTGCATAAATCAGAACTAAAAATCAACTCATCAGTGAATATTGCTAATTCAATATGCTCTTCTTGCATTCTTACGTAAAATGATTGGAATGCATTTTTTCATCGGTTGCGTATTCTCGCTGTTAGACATTTTCGGGCGTAATCCCAGTATATCATACGAAATTCAGCCAGTTGAGGAGATTTGCGTCACTTCTAAGTTTAATTACTAAACTAACAATACAAACAAATATCCTTGTAATGAAATATATATAACGATAATAAATTAAAAATAATGAATAGATAAATAAATAACACACACACACACACACACACACACACACACACACACACGTGTATATATGTGTGTGAGCGCATATATATACTTGAAACATTATAACCAATACTGATAATCAAAATAACATTAAAGAAAAAATTAATAAGTATAAATTATTTACAGAACACAAAATCTTCATACAACCATTCCCGACAATATTATGCGACCAATGTAAGCCAATCAGATGACTCCAACAATTTGAGTACCTTTACATCCGAGAAAAAATATTACAACACATTTTACTGTTTAACTAGAGACCCAGGTAGCAGAACGTAAGATAAATACCCCCTCCCCCAGATTTTACTGTTGAACTAGAGACCCAGGTAGCAGAACGTAAGATAAATACTCCCTCCCCCAGATTTTACTGTTTAACTAGAGACCCAGGTAGCAGAACGTAAGATAAATACCCTCTCCCCCAGATTTTACTGTTTAACTAGAGACCCAGGTAGCAAAACGTAAGATAAATACCCCCCAAAAAAAACAACTAATACTTATGGCGATAAATAATAATAATTAACAATAAAGTAAACGAACAGCAACATCATTTTTTCTTCATGAATCTGCTGTATAAAGAAACTGTTCAAGCAAACGTGAGTTAATATAGGATTTCATGAATATGTTTAGTTATATTCATGGGGGTAGGTTTTGAGAACATGCGAACAAACAAATTGCCATTTAAAGACCCAGCTAATCAGAAGCAGGAAACCTGATTTTTTTTATATTATTATTATTATGGGGTAATGCAGTATGGATTGTCATTCAACAAGTTCTTATGCTTTGAAGACTCGTTTCAAGCATTCACAATTTGGGCCGTGTCACGTTTCCACCCGACCTTCTTCAGACACAACGACAAGAATTATAACTTACTTCGTGGTCGACTCAACCAGTTAACTTTCCTGCAGGTGCTTTTGTAGAATCACCTAGGTAACACAAATAACTTGATGTTTTACGTCAACCGCCTGTCCTGATATTGGGCATAAGACTTCGTCAGCACTGAATGTAACAGATATAATGCGATTGACATATTGTTATATATTCTTCTTCATTTTCACTCATAACTTATTAGAATTTGAAAGCTCGCATTAGGTTTTCTAATCCAAAATTTTCACATTTGAATTAATGAGATGATTTTTCATACCGCGTTTACTAACTTTTAAGTTTTACCTCGAATGTCGGCCATGTAAATGTGGATTTTGTTTTCGTGTCGTGCTGTACTGAGTTTGAGAAATGTCATGATTTAACTAGGTTGACACAGAAACATATTTCAGTGGCAAACTAAATGTTTTTAATTTTTGCTCAACGTTTCGGTTTTACTCGTTTATCAAGAGCACAAATTTTCTGTAATGCGGTATCACTGATAGAATTCACGAATGTTTCGTTAAAGTCACGAAATAGAACGAAATATATATATATATACATGTATATATCAATGATTCTCCGTGAACAATCTTTTTAGTGTCAGAGCCTTCTATAATGTGCCTTTGTTCATAATTGTATTTTCGGATGTTTCCCGTGGTTTTTCTTATTTTCTCAATATGTCACGTGTCTGGTGTAGTCTGGTAGTTAGCATGATGGGCTACGAATCGGAAGGTCGAAGGTTTGAATCGGTAAATACAATGAACATGCTTCACACTTTCAGTTATGAGTAGTTAAATCTAGCTGTATTTGATTGGTTACTTTCTCTCTCTCTGATCAGAAGTGAAGAATTAAAGATGTATATACCGGAATTTTGGAATCTCTGACGTAGCCGTTTAGACTACAGGCGTCACATAAGATGTTAAAGATACTAAATACTTCAAGGTATTATTTCAAAAGAACAAACTTGTTCATTTGATCTTGTTATTATGTTTTACGGATGCTTAAACTCTTATCATTATTAAGAAACAGGTTTTAATGTATCTAATGAAAAAGAAACGTTTAATTCCTACAGTCCAGTTAGTATTAGAGCACTATGGTATTCGAAAACCACTCGCCCAGCTCTGGCTAATATCTAAATAAAGGATATAGACGTAGACGTATCTCGACCTCGAAATTCAATCGAACTAGCGGCAGTTCAGTTCGAAAGGAAGTTATTATAATTCCAGTTGACAAGTTCCTCCTATTATTATTGTGTGACACAAGGTATCGGTTTCTGTTCTACTAATACAGATGCAACAAGCTTAATTAATTTAATATAAAAATAATTTGCGGATGATCCTGAGTGTTCCTGATTGGTTAAAGCTAGCGAACCGTTACTCCGGTGCACTTGATAATGACTACAGACGTACTCAGGATGGTTGCCAAAAACTGGCAATATACTATCATCCACGGCTTCGTGTGTCCTAACAACTTAAGAGGCTACAAAGGCGTTTAATAGATGTGTCTACGCATTTTCAATTCAGACCACAATAATTTATATGTTTGCAGTTGAAAATAAAACATTCTTTTCTTATCACTTCTATTTTTGTTTATGGTGAATGAGGTTTTCATAATTCTGGAAAAGTGCCCATTTCTATTACTCCATTGACAAATAGCAATGGATAAAATTAGAACGCGATTTCCTGAATAGTTTTTGAGGTATTTTGGCTCACGGCCGAGAATATATTGCTGTCTAGTATAAACTGGGGGATGGGGGGCTAAAACTCTGGCAGGAAATGTCTTAAACGAGAAGTTACTATAAGTGTTTCCGACACAAGTTTAGAGAATAGTGGAAGTTGTGGTTTCACAAAACACCAAATAAACGACACGTGTGTTAGTGTCTTTCCCGGATCAGGAAGTTTTGGACTACGTCCCAATTTCAAAATAATAGTGTCTACTCCTAAGTAAGCTTACATGCTGTTTTACTTTCACATTAACAATATGTGCTGTTTCATTTTTTTGCAAAGGTGGTGTTTGCAAATGTTAGAAGTTCAAATATATGTACTTGACGTTCAATAAAGTGATTACCGTTATAAAAGCATCTGATTTTTTACATGGTCTCATTTTAGCTCTCAATAGAAAAGGAAATGGTTGCTTAAGTTTGTTTATTTCATAATTGCAAGCACGACGAAGTTGATTTGAAACCGGGTCTTCCCCTCTTTAATCAATTAACGTCGATTTTTCGCCATCTTTATATATTCAGATTGAAAAACCTGAGTTATATTTTATTTTGTGTGGTTTCTGAGTGGCGACGTTCGTTTCATTTGCTTTTTGTTTTTGAAACTTGTATAACTCCCATTTTGTCCTCCAGTGGGACAACGGTTAGTCTTCGGATTTACATCGCTAAAATCAGGGGTTCGATTCACCTCGGTGGAAACAGCAGATAGCCCGATGTGACTTTGCTATAAGTAAACGTACATCTCCCATTTTACGTACGAAAGCTACAAACTAGTACATCTAACAATGTGCTTTAATCCGTTTTCCCAGGATTGCCACACTTGAGGCTCATCCAGTTTGGAAAACAACAAAACACAAAATCGTTCTGTTATGAAGTTTAATGCTTCTGTACCATACTATGAAAAATAGAATCTATGGTTGTCTAGTCAGGTCAATAAGGTTCTATAAATGTCAATATTATCCACATGTACGTAAATTGATATGGTACTATAGATAACATAATATCTTTATAAAAAGAACCAAATAAGCTTTTCATGTCACTATTAATGTGTAGAAAAATGTTTGTTTGTTAAGAACAAAACTACACATGGGCTACCTGTATTATGCCCACAGCATGCATCGAACCCCAATTTTACGCATTGTAAACCCTCAAACTTACCACTGAGCCACCAGGATTCGTAGAAAAATGCTAGAACCATCTAATCAACGCTTAAGATACATATATTTTAGTGTATTTTTCAATGACGCATTGTTATATAAAATACTCTTTTATTCCTACAAAGCCAATGCGGAATAATATCTAGTTATAGTATTTGTGTAGCTGATAGTATTAATATAACACTTTTAAATGGATTATCATATCCATTTCCAAACGCCATTCTTGCAATAACTTAAGTAATGGTAAAGAAAATGGGGGGGGGGCGTTATTGTAACAGACTTTAAATACTTCTGTAATCCTTCAGGCTACTTCTCATCACATCAAGAGCTTTGCGGCTTTTCTTTCGAGTGTCAGTATTTTTCCTGAACACAACAACAACTGGTGGGGGGATATAAGTCTATTATTGACCTCCACCTTCACTTCCTTTTGTATTTCATCTCAATTTGTACTTGCCTGTCGCATGTTCCCTGGCTTCTTGTACTTGTTATTAGGTGACTTGGTTTAATTAGTGGTTCTATTTCAGTTGCAGTACTGATTTTTCACGACGACCATGGTACGCGTAATTCGGCTTATTATTTAATTGTAATCGTGTGTAGTACACCAGGTGGAACTATTAATATGTAGCATTGCCTACAGAATGGTTAGAACTTCGTAAGTATAGGCAGTACCGTGATTCTGACCATGTATGGGTGCGAGTTTCCTTTATGTAAAAGTATACAACTTCCCTACCAAGTAATAACACTCCAATAGAATGTAGAATGTTATGCAAATATGATATTTTATATCTCAAATATCGTAAATTAATATATAAAGAGATATTATGTACTGTTGAACACATTCAACCACGACTGTTTATCTATCTGAACAACTAGCTTATATATACCAAAACAATTAATCAAATGGAGTTATTTGTAATATGTTAAGACGTAACCTTCTACTATTCTGACGTTCACGTGGCTTTCGAGATTGTTTATTGTACATCATGTGTAGATATTTAACCTGAGATTAGTCTGTTATCCAGAGTGGATTCTTAGAATCGGATAGATCTTGTGCAAATTCATCTGTCACGAATCGTGATTAACCAATCGTTCAACGGTCCAAAGGCACTATAATTCAATACTGATCAGTTAATTCACCATTTATATTTATACACACATTTCTATATGCACAACCTATAATAGAACCATTTTAAATATCAACTAGATGGTTCCATAATCTCTACTACTGATCCTTGTGTCATTTCTGTTTCTCTGTGTCTCTTCTCACGTTTCTTTGTAGTAGTTAACTGTTTTTCTGAAAATTAGTAAGATACTTGAAAAACACGTGGGTTCACTTCAGAAAATAATCCTTTTTTTTTGTACAGATATTTAAATATTACCAAGCATTTAGGTTTAAAATAAACCTGGATTTATAGAATATTCATCACGATATTTTTCATAATTCTTTAAAGAATGTCTTTAATACAAAATAATTTTAGACGAGTCTGTTTTTCCAATAATTTTAGTATTCTTAAAGAAAGGTGTCGCTAACTGGCATTGTATTAGAGCCGTTCTGTATTTGATATGTTTGCTTGATTTATTTCTGTTTATATTTTTTCACTGCTGAAACCCGATCTGTGTATCTAAACAAAGATGCCAACTGTTCCTAAGCATCGCTTTAGACTTCTGTAGCTGATATAATGAATATATCTCAAGAGTTAACTCTAATAAGCTTGCAGCGCCACTGGCGATAATCATGTAAGAGGATTAGATGGCTGTATTGATTAAAAGTATGTACGTCTCCGCTGATGTCAATATGAGTTTTGAACAATACAACATTGCTACTGCAATCAACTTCACTATTCTTCAGAAAAATAAAGTTAGCAGCTTTATACAAAGACAATAAATCTAAATAATATACCTGGAACTGGTTGTAATAAGTATTTTGAAATCGCAATATTTAGCTGTTAAACAAGGGGAAATCAGAGACTAAATGCTCTCCTTCATCCACTATAATATGTGAAATACTTGAACAAAAGTAAGAAAGAAAATATAAGAACAACTTGTTGAAATGTCGACAGGAAACAGAATTCGCATGTAAATACAACAAGCAAAACAAAGAAAAGGAAATACGAAACTATAAAGTTGCTCAACCAGAAAAAACATTTTAAGGAACCTCGGAGAATAAATAGATGAAGAGCACTATATGGAAATTTGCAGTATTTTCTTCATGAAGGAAATTTTTTTTGTTATCTCGAATATAATCGCGCATTAAAGGACTCATGCTTGATTTTTTTTTTTTTACAATTTACAAGAAGGGGACGATTGATAATAGCTGGGAGGTTTGGAATTTTGTCTAAATAAACAACAGCGTTATGATTAAGAAGTTTAAAAGCAGTATTTAAAATATTTTGATGATCTTGATGACATGTGACGTAGAACATGTTACATATATCTATAATTCGGATATGGTCAAATGATAGCTTTACAGAAATATGTATAACAATAATAGAAGAGGAGGTACAGGCTTTTATCTACGCCAAGAATATATTGTATCATTGTTTTAATTTCAGTGAGAGTCTTGTGAATATGAGCTCCAAGTCAATTTACAAAATAAAATATTGCTCAAAAATTTATCAATGCGAACAAATATTGATAGAACATTATTACATTTAATTTTGGTCTTAGAAATGTTTAGAATAAAGTATAAATGGGTGTTTCCAGGATTTAAAATAATTCGGTTTGCTGTACCTTTACTTAAAGTTGTTTACAATATGCTTTAAGCATGAAGAGTGTTGCGTTGGACACTCCATACAAATTTTCACCAGGATATTTTTTTCCCCATCAGAATTGCTTATACTCTGCCGGCAGCATGTAAAGGGTTGAATACCACACTCCAAACTCTGCAATGTCGTTAGGATATTGCAAATCACAATAGTTGTTTGCACTCTGTTTGCAGCATGAAAATGGTTGCGTTCACACTCCAAATAGCAATGTTATCAGGATATTGTAAAGAATGGGTGTAACTTGTAAGAGATGGGATACGATTGCTATTGATGTAAAGCGTATACAACAGTGATCTAAATACTTCCATTTGAATAGTGAGAGAATCATATTGTGTTGTTAGTTTTGACTTGTATATAGGCTTATCACAAAGGCAGCTCGAGTCAACGGATATAAGAATTAGTAGTAATTACATCAAAATCATGTAGTGTGGTTGAAATACTATTATACACTCTTGTAATTCGTGAAAATCCATAAAGGATTTGTCTTGTGACAAATATAATTTATTATACATTAAACTTTGTACCAAGCAAAATCAAAAGTTTTTCACTCAACTAATAAAATAGAAAGGTAGCATTGAACAAACTTTGACTTTTATATAATATAAATAAAATATTTTCCTTATTTTTTCTTTGTTTGGTTTAGAATGTAGATTATATGTCGCTGTAGCTGTCAGATTTTACATAAAGTTATCCCAAAATGTTTTAATTATTGTTGAACAACTTGATGTTAACATAGGCCTTTGTCAGCCTGAGTGTTAAGTAAAAACCAAAGTAACTTGTGTATATTAAAAAACAAAACAAAAAAAAAACAATTCCCACGTAACTCGCACATCTATTCAAAACCGAAAAGTTAAATGACTTTCGAAAAAATGTCAAATTTATAATTTATCTTTTTTGTATAAATGCCCGAGAATATGCTCCATTTAATTTCTGTCATAGTAATATATAAGTATAGTTAAAATTTGGTTTGACCAGTCCATAAGTACTGCCATTTTTTATTGATTTAGCCCGTATTTTTTATAAAATCATATGGCACAATGAATTCTGTAGGGTAATTAGGGGTTTCGACAAACCCTTTGAACCCTATCTGCATTCGCCAATTAATATGCTGAAGTTGGCATACCTAATATTTGATCTTAAAGAACAGAAAAGTACGAGATATTTCCTTTAAGTACGCAGTAGTAAAATTCAACATCATACTTATCGTTAAGTTGGGAGATTTTGTCGTGTTACAATCTCTTTCCTTTAGATATTTAAATCAAAATAAATGTTTTCTTTTTATATATTTTTGCAATGGTTATTGAGACACCTAGTGGCGCTGCTGAAGACATCTGCAATAAGAGCTGTTTTTTTAAAATGTATTTACATGAGTAGTATAGTGAGCTCGTGTTTTCCTGTTGTCATGTGAAGATTTCTGCTTTCATTTTACAACTAATTTTTTTTTCAGACATGTCACAAATTACCATGAATAATAAAGCATGAACTATATCAGGTCGATTCTAGAAGTAAGAGTAAGATGAAGTACTGTGAAATGGCAGCAGAATTTGCGCCCGGCAGCCTTGCAGCTTTGCGTATAGAGGAGGTAAGACTAATGCCATCGTTAGTAATAGTATTAGTACTTAGTAGCATTTATTACAATTTGCAGATTACTTTAGAACTCTTTATCGAAAGTCATGTGAGAAGGAGCATTAAGTTATCTAAGAAGAATATTAACTTATAAATCTCTAAGAATTTTGTCAGTTCAAGGCGATAGTTTTTTTTTTTTGTCTTCAAATTTCAATAAATATTATAATTGCTGGCCAATTTTATTACAATTTTACGTATCGTATATGTTTGGTAATGGTAGAAATGTGGATCTAAAATTTTAGATACAAATAGCTTTTGTTTACTAATGTGATCATTAGTTTGTGTCATTTAAACTTTAACAAATAAACTTGAACAAATGGTTAGTTTTTGTTTGGCAAATTTATGGATGGGATTAGTTTTATTTCTGTCATACATTGTTCAAATAACTTGTATCCTTCACATTTAAGAACATCAAAAATGACAAGTCCCTTCATGTCATTAATAAATTTCCCAGGGCTTTAAACACTGTTCTCTTAATTGTTTGATATAGTGTAACATCATTGTGTCCTATTGCTTTTGGCAGTGAAAAATTAAACAGGTATGTGGTAAGTGCAAATACAGTACAAAGTTGTCAGTAAGAATGTTTGGTTGCAAAGTGTCAAGATGGAGCTAAAGGTTTTAGTCATGTGATTGGAATGTATGATTTGTCTTATTGATGTATCTTGACTTAACCATAGCTATTCCTTATGAGTAGCTGTTAATAAGGCTTCATCCATGGTGATTATGAGGCCAATTATTATTGAAATGCATTCTAAATAAGACTTAAATTAACCACATATTTTTAGTTTTGTATATATGTTCAGAATGTATATGAAAAATGTAATAAATCCCATACAAAATGAAATATATTATACAAATACCAGGAATTACGTATAAAATTGTAATTTCAACAATGACAGTGTATATTCAAATAGTTACATGATGTTTCCAAAGCCTTGTCATCCAGTCATTTCACATCTTACAATGGTCAAAAACCAACTGAAAAGCAATTTCACTTGATCTCTGTGTATAAACACACACATGCACACACACGTTAAGTTCGAGTGTTTATGCTTGTAGACTCACAAAAGGAAGTAGAGAAATGTAGTTAACATAATTTTTTTAATTACTTTTAAAATAGAACAAGAATGTGCATATGTGGTGGTTGTATGTGCTACTAAAATATTGTGTGTATTCTTTAAAAAATCTAACATACTTAAAACTATAATTTTTTATTGAAATTGTATTTTCTTTTCAGATGATTATGAACAGATGCATTAATTGAAGATAATATATTTTTTTTAGGATTTATATAAGTACATGCATAAAAAAATTAGAATTAAAAGAGTATTCTTTAAATGCCAAAAGCTAGCAAAATATTGGAAAACCAACAGATCTAAAAGAATGTTAAGAACACAGCTTTAGTTAACTTGTTTTTATAACAATTAAAAGAGTAAAAACCCTGGATCCAAGCAATGCACTTGTATTCACAAAATTATGGCAACATCTGTTTTGTTTTTGAGTGAGATTTTTATATAGTTCATTAGAGGACAATATTGTGTTGTTTTTAAATCACATTTTGTTGAAAAGTTATTTATTTTCATAGCACTGAACTGTATTGAGTTATTTGAACATTAATTGAAATACTATGTTGCACATTTTGCTGCATAAATTTAAAAAAAAATCATATATATGGCTACTATCACTTTCCTAACACATAATGTTTAGATAGATAGAAAAGAGTTCTGCAGATATTAGAACATACAAACTTGGTGATAAATTCCTAATTTTGAAACATTAGAAGTTTAGAAGTTAGTCTTTTGTTTTACATTTATTGTTTTCAATGTTTTTTGTTTTTTCAGAAATGAATTACTTTTAGTTTAGTGTGGAAAAAAAATTCTCTTACATTGAGGTATTTTTTAGATATTATTAATAGAAGATCTTTGTAGTTAATCATTTAAAATTTCAGACTTTAATAAATTTTTCATTGTTTTCAGTAGCTCTTAGTAAGACCAAATATCTAATACTGTTCTAAGTATAGTTTGTTGGTTATCTAGAGTTCAGATACCACTGACAGCAGATGGTCACATAGCACAAAAAGCTATGATGCTGTTGTATTTGATGTTCTACGAGTTGCACCAGAAGATTTTGCTGTAAGTTTTGTTGAACCATGATAAAGCATTTAATTTTTCTTGTGCTCATTGAACATGTAAATATTTAGATTAAGTTTTCTGTTACAAACCAAAAACCATGTTACTTATTGAAATTAGTATAAGAACATCCTGCTCATATCAAAGTTTTACAAAATATGTAAAGTTTGATGTTTGTTTTCTTAAATCTTCCTTTTACTATCACCCATTTGATTAGACTTATGTTTGCTGAAATAAATATTAAAAGTTTTTCTGTTTGGAAATTTGCTAAATGTAGTACTGAGTTTTCTTTTTATTTAAGTAACTTTATGTGTACAAATAGATAAGCAATTGGAGACACAAATTCTTCTGTAAATATCTAAATTTCTTCAAAAACATATTAATCAACTAGAGCTGTTGTAAAGACTTGAACATTAAGTTGGTAGAACATATTGGGAAAAACATTTTATAGTATTTGTGTATAATAGAGCCAGAATCTTGGAATCTTTAATATATCTGGAAAGAGCATGCATGTTTTAGAGGATAAAGGTAAAGAAACAGAAAAGAAAAACTAGCATTTTTAAGGTATTAAAGCAACAGCTATTAGTCAAGCAAATAATTTATAAAATAAAACGGATTACGTGAATAATGTCATAAACATATGAAGAAAAAAAACTGGAAAAATCATAATCTCATTATAGCAAAGACATCATTTTATAATTCTGTTAGTATTACATGTGCAAGGAAAAGAATTTGAATGTACTTTGAAAGATTAAAAAAATAAACTTAAGGGGGGGGACTTGTAACATTGTGAATGCAATATGTTATTTAATAAGTATCAATAATCAATTTAATGTCATTCCAACATAAAAACTTGTGATGGTATTAGTGTTTTTTCAAAACATAAACAAAACAAAAAAAACATTTCAGTATACAAAGGATTAGTAAAACATAGTGGATAGTAGGCAACTAATTTGTCATTCTTGTACAGCTCCATGATTGGAATATCAGTTACTTGGTTAACAAACTTACCACAGATAACAACTATTGATAAGAATCTAAAAGATAATATTAAATGTTGAAAATTTATGTTCATTTATAATAATTTGCACTATTTACTCATTAATGTAAAGTTGTGAGTTAATGTCATCATATACATTAAAATATATTACTTACATTTATATTTTCTCAATGTAGAGTCAATTGACACTGCTAGATCTTCCTGTGTTTAAAGCTATTCAGCCAGAGGTATGTACTTAATATGAAATCATGAAGTATCGTTTAAACTACGAAATGTCAATTTAGATCTTGTTAACTTTTATGTTGAAAATATCTTAACATTGTTTATGCTGCCATATTTAAACAAAAACTTTTCTAACTCGGTTATTATCATATAAACCTACAACAGCACTTATTTAAAAGTGGGTGATTAAAACTGACTATAAGAATACAAAATTAAAAGTTACTCTAATTTGTTCTTATTTAACAATAGAATTACTTGTATGCTTAACTAAGCAAAGAAAAGTAAAAATAAAACATCTATCAAAATTTGTTCTTAATGTCAAAATATAGTTAAATTTACTAAAAAATCCTGGTTTGGTAATGCATATAGAAAAGCAATCCAATTTTCCTAAAGCATATGGTGATAAAACTCTAACAAAAAGAAATTGGTTAGACAAATTATGAGAATTCAGTTTAAAGATAATGTCATCAGAAATTTTTTTGAATGATTGTTTTTGACAAACGTAGTAGAAAACCTAATTGAAAGCCAAATATTGTATTGTTGAATTAAATATAGGAATTCTTGAGCATTAGTTACCTTTGAGCAAGTAAAAAATAGCCATGTAAAGCTTAAGATAATGTTATAATATGTACTTGTGGCATTTTTGCCATGCATTTGGACAGGAGCTTAGCAGTTGTGGCTGGAACAGGAAGGACAAACTCACTATAGCACCCAATGTTGTTGGTCTAACAAGAAGATTCAATCATGTAAGTTTTCTGTCATTGTGAAAAAAATAAAGGGGGGAGCACTTGAGACTAGTATAATTCTGTATATCATCTGTGTGTTTCATAATGAAAATTATTTGTAAAGATTCAAAGAATATTAACATTTACATAAATCTTTGGAAATCCCATTAGATGTTACTACATTGTATTTTCACTTGGTTTGTTATACAACACATCAGCAACAGTCACATTGGGTCCTATTAATTAACACAAAATGCCTCAAACTGACCACAAAGTAATTGGAAAGTACCAGCAATAAATTAAATAAACAAAACACAAAACATATATGATTTGAGTAAATATACTTTGTTTCTTTGCCATGAAGTACTTTACAGTAAGAAAACGTTTTCAAATGAGAAATAAGAAAAGGTGACTTTACTCATGTTTTATTTTTATCTATATGCAACACAGGTAATGGAAATAAACCTAATAATAATAAACTTATTGAATGGCATAAAATATTAGCAAAATACTTTAAAAGATACTGTGATTAATTAATCAAATGGCTTAATCTTAGTTCTAAAGATAAATTTTGATGGTATTTACAAATGAAATTACAATGTAGTTGTAGCTGAAAATATTTTAACTCGTTGCATTTGTGTTTGTGATACTTTGTGGGAATTAATAAGACTGTTCATATTTACACTTATAGTGGTTTTCTGTGAATTATCTTTTACTGATTTTAAACCATTTTATACTTAAAACTTTTGTACCTGCTTCTGCTTTTTAGGTGATATGAAAAACCCACTAATTATTTAAGAAACACCAAAATAGCTTCAAATGAATAACTGAAAACTAATTTATTAATATCATATCGCTGTATGTTCAATCTCCAAGTGAAGCATTTTTAAGTTTGAAAATCAACAGTATATAGAAACTGTTAGTTACAAAGAACTATCCCATAATGCCTTGAAAGGCTCTTTGTAAGTTTATAAACATTTAAAAAATCCCATCCTAATGCATATTTATAAAACATTCAAATCTTAAGTAGTGAACATCATAAACATAAGAGAATTGAAGGAACCATAGTAATGAAATAACTGCAACCATCAATTAATCTTTATTCAGTACTAATGGAATGTTCTCACCCTCTAAGAATTGTGTGAAAGTTCCTAGTAACTAACCAATTTTATGAAATGTTTGTTTACACTTGCAAATGTATCGGAGATGAAATAAAGTGTGATAAAGGTTAATAACTTATTTTTCCAATACGATTACTTACCACCTTTCACGATTACAGGTATTCTCATTTTACTGCCCTATAGTGTGCAAATTTTCAGTCGCCACTAGTCTTGAACTCCCACATGTATACCATGTGGTTCAGTTGTGTTTAACTATGCAAACTAGCATGCAACAACCCTCCACCAATGAGATTGAAACACACCTTCCTAGCACAACTGACTCCCACTATGCAGTTGAACCCAATCTTCACTTCTCAATTTGGCACAACAGTGTTAAGTCCTAGTGCTTGATTTTAGACTTTTTTTTTTTCTTTGGTGAATTTTGAAAATAATGAGTTACTGATTTCCACATTTCAAAGTATTGTTTATAATCCATTATCAAGTTGGATTTATTTTTAATTGTGAATTCTGTTTCTCACTCGTTTACCAGTGGTCAGTCAATATTTATGAATTCACAATTTACTTTTATCACTACAATGGCTACTGATTTTACCGACATTTAACAGCCCATAACTACGCTGCTGGTGTGGCATTATCGGTGGAAAAAGTGTTGGCTATAGTTCATTGAGAGGTGGCTTTTTTCATGCACGACGAAAAATCTCCCAACCTACAAGTAATTCTGCCATTGCCTGTGGACTTTGATCAGGATGGTGCAGACTTAGACAGCTCCCCCTCCATCCCTTTACTGTACAGGCACATTCTCAATGTGTTGAAGAACCTAGACCTCATTTACCATTTTTAGACTTCGTATCACAGGTATATTGTTTTATATTTGCCACTCGTGTCAATTGATCCCTCCCCTTGCTTATTAACTGCAATTCCTAGTGCTTATGTTGCGGCCCATGCTGAACGTTTTGCAGAACAATTACATGTGGGGGTTAGTATGCCATGCCTCCCACCTACTGCAGGGTGGTAGATCATGGAGGAATTCTCCCGAGTGTGTACAATTCCACTCAGTCCAGAGTAGAGCAGTGATGTTCTACCTGTGTAGCAGAAGTGACTATCCTCCTATTGCAGGTCTGGTGTTTTATTCCAGGTGTCACCAGTCTGGATTGGATTTTTTCATCTATTCTGCAGATTGCCCTTCTGGTTGGGAACCCTCTCTCCCACTGCTGCCTGGATGTCAGTTCTTGGGGTGAACAAAAGTCCTCACATGTGAGTGGGTTTGGAACTTCCTTCTACTATGGACTAGATGTTACATCTCCAATGCCAAATATTTTGGACTGGAATTGACCCTCCATATTCACTTCCACCTTCCTGACATTGTCCAGATGTACATTCACAGAGTCTATTGTTTCAAGTTGTGTTGGATTTGCACACATGTAGCTTTTAGGTTCTCGAAACAGAGGCTCCTCTTCCCTTTTGGTTCCTACACTTAAAGTGAATGTTTGGGGACCCTCCTCCTACCAAGGGCCGGTTGAGTTCTTCCTGGTGACATTGGTTTGGACTGGAGCTGACCTCCCAAGTACTGTCCAATGTGTCCTAGCCACTCTACATACATTCCTCTTCATTTTGGATTTGGGATGGATAACTTGTTCCTCCCTTTGATTGTGACAACACTAGTTGGCTCCACTTGAGTAAAGAGTATACCTGATTCAGATGTGATGTGTTCTCCCGCAGTCATGTTTCCTTTTCATACAGGTGGCACATTTCATGGGTGCTCTTCAGATGCTTTTAAAGGGTGCTCATTTAGATAATTTTACACTGGTTCCTTCACCTGCTCAAGGTGGGATTCCAGCTGTAATTGTGAGGGAGGTAAGTAATTGTATCAGAAACTAGAATTTTCCTACAATGAAAATATATTTCTGATAGATACCTACCTCTGTTCACAATCCCATCCATCTTCCCCATTTCTGGTGTTTTTCGTGTCTAATCTCGAAGTGAAGATTGGGTTCAACTGCATAGAGGGAGTCAACTGTGATAGGAGGGTGTATTACACTTCTATTGGTGGAGGACTGCCAATTTGCATGCTTTAATACAACTGAACCACATGGTATACAGGTGGAATCAGGTGGGAGTTTTGAGGCTAGTGGTGAGCAAAAAATGTGTGGACTAGATGGCAGTCAAATAGTGAAGGTGAATATCTATTGGAAATATATTTTCAGTGTAGGAAAATATTAATTTCAGTTACACATGTGAAACTGCTTTTTGTTATTTAATTTTTTTTGTTTGTTATGAATGTTAATTAGTGGTTATTTGATTTCAGACCTATGGAATAGTGTACAAATGTTTATATTTGTTCTAGAAAGATCTGATTTAGTTTAGTCACCAACTATAAACATTTTCCTAGAAAAGTCTATTTAAATGGGCATATTTTGCCTTTTAAATTTTTGATGAATTTATGATGTGCAATGTGAGGTTTCCTACTGTAGGTTAGTTTTTGGGCTGTAAAAGAAATTCTAAATGGCCAGACAGCGAAACAACGGGGAGAAACGGTTGTACACTTTATTAAGATTGCCAAAAGACTTCATGAGTTGAATAACCTACATTCAGAGTTTGCCATCATTTCTGCCCTCCAGAGTGCTTCAATCTTCAGGCTAAGTAGAACATGGGCAGTAAGTTAAACCAGTCTTTGAAGGTTTTTTTTACATGTTTTATGGGTAGCATTACATTACACTAAGTGATTTTTAAACAATAACTGGCTTTTAAGGTTCTAAATTTAGTGAATAAGTATCTCGCAAGTACTTAGTTGAAGTTGATTGTAGAAGATAATAAGATTATTTGTGTTTGTTAATGCCTGTCTAAAAATCTATCAAAAAAATCTTGTTTAAAATATAAATTTTGGCATAAGCGTAGTATAGAAACTGGAATTAAAAGGTATTCTTTGTGTTATGTAGCACAGTAGAGAAATGAATTGGTTTAAAATCCTGTTACCAAATCAAAATGGAAAGGTGTAATTTTAGAAAATGTATCGGAAAATAAAGAATCCAATTTTATCTTTGTGGAAGAAAGATAAAAGCCTTTCCTAAATGTTAAATAAAATATACCTAACATTCAAGTTATTTAAAAAAAAAAAAAATTAAACATATTTTGAATAGTATATTTTTCAACTTTCATGACTTCATGTGTAAACCTTTTGTAAACTGATAAAAATTTATGATGATTCATTATTACCCTCCTTTGTTGTATTCGATTTTATTGTAAGTGTCTTTTGATAGTCATGTTATATCAGTCTTGTCAATCAACCTTTGGATGATAGATTTTAGTTTGATTTAAAAATGTTGACATTATCACGTTATTTTGAATTTCTAATTCTAACTTGTACTGTTTTATCTTATGTTGAGGCTTCAGTCAATTTTGTAAATTCCTTTAAAACTATCCAAACTTTTGTACACATTTTTTTTTCACTAAATCATTTAATTTTGTTAAGCTCCCCAAATTGAATTGTGTTAGATTTCTGAAATAAGTGAATACTGTTTAATTCAGTTTCCTCATGAGTAAAATGGTATATTGCTTGATAACTTAGTAATAATATGCAGTTTATTGAAAAACTTGGCTTAGTTAAAATCTAATTTTATCTTCACGTGTATTTTCTAGCAAGTTTCCAAAAGAGATAAAGCTACTTTTGAAAAATTAGCAGAAATTTTTTCTGAAAGAAATAACTTTGAAAAATTTCGGGAACATGTGTCGAACTTTAAGCTTCCTTGCATTCCCTATCTAGGTAAGTGGAAACCCATAACAAATACTATAAAAAATATATATATATTAGTTAAATGTTGAATGAGTTAATGCTGTTAAAACTATATATAAAGGTAGAAGTGCAGAAGTAATATACACACATTTATGAAAGGAAATATTTATATATTTGTTTTTCTTGGTTTATCTACTCTTACTTTTTTTTTTGCTTATTCTGATTGTTTTTTAGCTTATACATTTAAATCATAAGATAATTATGGATAGAGTTGACAAAACTCACTATTTAAGTTGGTAATTAAAACAATACATCATCAAAAATTAAACACTGGTCATTATACAATATTGTAGATCTGTACAAGCTATTTCACGGAAATTAAGATCAATTTTAAATTGTATTACGAAAGTGGTTGGTAAACTAGTTTAAATACTGTCATTTTTGTCTTAAATATTTGTTTCACCCTACAAGAATTATAAACAATCTTTGATAAACCTGTAAAGGAAACTTTTATTTTTGGAATAAACTGTTTACATTTTCTATTAGATTTATTTATTTGTTTATTGGAAATCTTAAAGAAAATGGCTGTTGTTATTTTGTGAATGCTCTTTGCCTGTGAAGCATGATTATAACCAATTATATTTGTCATAAGACAATAGTATTATGCTTATTGTGTTGTATTTTGAAATACTGTGTTCTTTATTCAACCTCTTAGGGTTTTTACAAGAAAAAGAGTATATTATATTGTCTTATCCATGCTTTGCCAAACATATCCAGTAGTGATTACTTGTTTTGCTCAATACTAGAGCTCACAGGCTTATTAGGATACAACAAATACAGTAGTTGATTGAATGCTATTTATGTAATGTTTTTGTTGGAATAACTGTTATGGATATGGTAAAATCAGTGGGGTTGTAATACTGTTTATACTCTTTTTTTCTTGGAAAAACACTAAGAGGATAAATAAAGGATGTAGTGTTTAAAAACACAATAAGCCTAATACTATTGTCTTATGGCAAATTTAATTGATTATAATCATGCTTCACAAGCAAATGTGTTCACACCATAACAATTGTTATTCTAACAAATTACTTATATAAATAGTGTTCCAATTGCTAATGTGTGTGTTATATCCAAATTGGCCTGATGAGCTTTGTTACTAAACGAAATGCATCGTTGGCAATGGATATGGGTCACATTGTGGTTGAAATACTGTTATACAGTCTTATTCTCAGAAAACCCCTAAAGTAGTGTATACTCAAAAATGTAGTGTATGCAAACACAAAAATCCTAACACTATTCTATTATCAGAAGTATAATTGATTAAATAGTACAAGTTTGGAAATAAAGTATCTTTTTTTTTCTAATATTTCTTATTTAAACAATGTTATCCTCTGCTCACTTACAATTTTTTTATGTGCAGTTTATATTAAAACTTGTCACTTATTTTAGTTTTAGTTTATTTTATTCTATTTTTTTAATCTGACAAATGTTACATGGCTGGATTATTACATAAATTACTTAAGACTGGTTATATAGTGTTTGTTTTTTATTGATGAAGAACACCTCTAGAAACTGAAAAGTGGATGCATAATTCAGTTTTAATTTCAAATTAAGTAAATTATTAGAAACAAGGAACTCGATGAGAGCAAAGTGCTTAAGTAAAGTCTAATAATTTAGTTCAGAGTTATTTACATAAATGCTGAAAATTGGTAGAATGTATATGTAAAAACTACAAAATTCTAATTCTAGAGAAATAAAAGATCTACATATACAGAATTCTTGATTTTGTTTTTCATTTATTAAACACATGAACAACTGTAAGAAGCAATGGAAAGCTGTTAAATCTTAATCAGGAATGCATCTCAGAACATCTAAAATTTCAAAATTTTTTGAGAGAGCATAAAATTCCGAGATTCCCACCCCAGCAGTTTCATAGCTGTGGCTTTCATTTTGTGCTTTTGGTGCTTCCTTAAGAAATCAGAAGAGCAGTTTTCCAATCCTGGCTAAATAGTCTGGGTGAAAGGTGTATTTTTTCTGTTTGTATAGTTTTCATGATGAGCCAAATGACCTATTTTATCAACTTTTATTTTTAATATTATTGCAGGTCAAATGACAAATGTCATAGTGTTAAAAGTTACTAAGTAGCATTATAGTGCTCAAACGGTAACATACTGGATTGCAAACTTATTGAGCACTATATCACGAAATGACTGTTCATGCTATTATTATGATTACTTAGTAAAATAATAAATCATTATATAAAAGTTGGAAAAATGTTAAGTTTAAACAGTACATGTTTATCAACTTACAGAAATAGTTTTCTTCTGGTTTTAGGTATATACCTCACAGATATAGTATACATCGATGTTGCACACCCAGAGTCTCGGGGACTTGAAAACCATCAGCGTCATATGCAGATGAACAACATACTTAGGATAATTGCAGACTTTCAACAATCGACATATTGTGAGTAAAGCAAATTAAATATCTCAGATGCTTTTAGATAATAAATAGTTTTAACAGTGCTCATATTTTAAATAAGTAAGTACATGTTAAAATAAACAATGCAAAATAAAACCAAACAATATGTAGTTAAAAATCTAAATAGCAAAAGTAACTAATGTTCATGGCTATTTTAGAAAGCATGTTCCTGTTTTTTTTGAAGATTTTTCTTGTCATTACACCCACACGTCAGTCAGTTTCATGAAAAGTTTTATTTATGTTCTGTAGTTTGTTATTTTACATTATAGGTTACTTTAATAACAGTAGCTTATTTTAATACTTAAAATCTGTCTTTCAAAAAAGAATTTTATAAAGAAATTTTAGCTAACTATATATTTGAAATTACACTGTTGTTCTGTCAAATTTTTATTCCAGTTAGTTTAACAAGATCTCGAAATGAGGTTTTGTATCATGAGCTCAAGTTCTTTTGTTCTAGTTTGCTTGGGCATGATTCACATATAGGGTTGTCTGCTTCAGGTTTTGGACCCTGGTGGTTCAGCTAGTAGACTATTAGTCTTAGAATGCTAATATGATTTGATAGTTCAGGTTTCATGCTTTGGTCAGAACAGATTGCTTTTCACTTCTTTTATACTGTTGCAGTATAGTCTAGTGAACGTTTCTTTTTTTTTTTTTTTTTTTCAGATCAGTTACCCGTTTTGTCACATGTCCAAAATTACTTAATGTCAGTACAATACATAGAAGAACTTCAAAGATTTATGGAAGAAGACAATTACAAGTAAATTTCCCATTTTTGATGCTTGATTTTACTTATGTTTTACTCAAGTATTAGCAATTATAAGATAACAATTCTTGAAAATAAAAATTTGTTGTGTAATAAAATTATATTGTGTAATGTTTATTGCATTAACCCCATTGCCATGGGCATCCTTTACTGCACATGACACAAGGTTTTAGTGTCTTACATTCAAAGTTTTATTAAACTTCTTTTTGTTTATATTACACCAATTAGTATAGCATAAAATATTAGCTAATAATCCATATTTTAATAGTATATAAGTCTTAAGTTCTTAATTTTATAAGGCAATATTTAAAAAATCCTGAATTTCCCCTACTATGACACGTGACATTTTCTATAGGTATCTTCTCGTCTCTATTTTATCTACCACCTCTCCAGTAACTAAGAAATTAAATGTAAATTACTCGCTTTAAAATCGGCATTGCTCAGACAAACCATAATGTGTATAGCCTTCAATTTTGTTTTGTTACAGAGCTATCAAATAGAAAATCAGACCCCACCTGTCACCTCCTGTCTTTCAGGATTTGTTAATAGTTCACTATAACGTTTAATCATATATTACCTATGACCAATAGAAAGTCAAGGTTTTCATCTACCAAATGATGTATTGTATATCATTGTGTTCTGAACAGATAAGAGATAATTTCACTTGTAGTACAGGCTTGGTTCACACTGGAATGTTAACGACTAGCTTAGATGAACTTGTAACAGCTGTTGTTGTATAGTTAGAAGGCCAAACAAATTTTGAGAGTTAGGGGAAATTGTCTACTCTTTGCATGTTATTAATCTATATTCTTTGGTGCATTATTTAGTTAAATAAAGATTATTTATTGCATTACTACCATTAGTATAAAAAAAAAAAGTAGGGTTAAGTGCCATTGACATCAAGAAAAAAGAAGATTGGGTAAGTACTTTATTTCTTGTTTTTATTCTTTATTTATTATTGTAAAATAGGGATCTTTTTAGGCTAGTGAAGATTAGATTAGGTAAAATAAACAATAATAATAATGTTTCACACAACGAGCAGCTCATAATAGCTCATGGGTAATGTAATTTGATAGCATAATGTGGGCTGCACATTCCCCGAGTGATTTACAACTTATAATTGTGCAGATCGTAGTTTAGACATGTTTCAAAGGGCAATAAAACAATAAAATTTAATTATAAATATATGCATACTGTTACAAGCTTAAAACTGCGTAGGATAAACGAATGTAGTTTCGTGTTACAATTTGAAGTCCTTCTACAAAGAAAAAAAGTGTAATTTAGATTTATTTAGTTTTTTTTAGTAGTTAAGAGGTCAGTTAAATTGACTGATCCCGTATAGAGATAGGATAGAGAAATTATAAAGTTTTACTGAACAAAAAACGTTTGAAATGTATTTAGGATGTTTTAGGGACTACACGATGGAAATTTTAGATCTTTGAGATGGAGAAAAGTATTTTTAATCTTAACATAAAAATTAATTTGCATGCAGACTATTCAAAACAAATACTTAATATATTCATGTATATACTCATGGACAAATCTTCATTTTAGTTTATTAAAAATACTTCACTAAGAAATAAGATTTACTGTGTGTGAAAGACTTATGTTAACTGAAACACTGCCAAATTTCATGAATATATTAAAAGTTAGAAGTATTAAATCTATTAAGGGCTTTAAACGAGTAGAAAGAGGTCATGTGATCAGTCAAATTGACCAAGCTTGTGTTGAGTGAGTTCATAAATTTGTTAAATTTGCATCATCTTTGATTCCTATAGGATGTTTTCTTAAAGTGGCAAGTTTGAAAAATTCACTTCCTTATCAATAATGATGTAGCTAGTAGCAGTTGTGTTTGAGTCTTAACAGTAATGAACTTAAAATAAATCTAATTCTAATTTGAATGTAAAGCAAGGAAATTATGAATAAAAGATACATGAATCCACTTAAAACCTAGTACATATATAATTTAACTATCTGTATTCATGTAGAAAACTGTTATTGGTTATGAGTTTTTTCATGTACAATATATTTAATTTCTGTATTTGTGCTATTTGTTTTTTGAAATTCCATTTGTGATAATAGCAAAAATTGAAATGTTTTCTTTTGAATCACGGCTGAGTGTTAAGTTTACATGTTGTGTTATTGGTTATCAAAGAGCTTCACTTAAATTGGAACCACCTGATACTCATCCAAGCCTGAGTCATTCTCGTGAAGACCTCAATTTCTCTGAGAGTAACAGAAGCCTTCACGTTCCAGGGGTTATGATTGCTAGATCATCTGGATCAATGCCAGGTCATGGACACATGGGAACTAAGTTTGTTCCATGTCACAGGAAAGCTCGTAGCTTAGGCACAAAGTAAGCTTACTTTCTTTCACCTTTTAATGTGATTTAAATGTCGCTTTGCTGAAATTTAATTTCTTAAGAAAGATAAATCAAATTCATATAATATATATGTATGCAAACTTAATTTCTAGGATTTCTTTTGAGTTCTTATATGTAATTCGTACACATTTGAAATGGATCATAAATCCCCATTACCTTTCTTTTTTTTTTCATCTGAAAGAGTTTTTCCATCATTTTCTCTCCTGCTGCTTCAAAATCATTACCCACACTATGGGTCCATTGGTGAATCATAAGTGAATGTCTAATCCCACTATAGAATTAGAATAGCCCAAGAATTGTAATGGATGCTGATGCCTAACTGGCTTCCCTCTAATCTATCACTTCAAAATTAGGAACAGATAATGTAGGTTTTCATGAAATTTCAAAAACAAAAATCAAGAATAGCCATTTCATTTGTGAGCCTTAATGACTTTCTTTTTTTGATTTACCAAAATTCTTGTGTCAAAAACAGTAAGAGTTTTCCATTTCTACTCTTAAGAGAAAAAAAAAAAAGCTTTAAGAAATGTTTTACACATTACGTCCTAATAACATGTAAATAATGTTATATTTAATTTGTTTATTTGTCTTGGATGAGAATCAATAATTTTGTGTTAATGTGCTTTGATCTTTTCTCAGTTTATTTCATTTTTAAAGAATGTAGTCAGTTTAGTAATTTGTTTGAATAGTAAAACAGAATAATAAAATATTTAGAATGTTCTGTTTAATGGCCCAAGTTCTCAAATTTAATATCTAGTGCCATAAAAACCAAAATTGAAACTTAAATCTGTGGTCTGTGGAACTTGAGGGGTTTATGAGAATTTGAAAGGGGAGATCACAATCGTAAAAATTGAGTTTTCATATTATATTTAAAAGAAAAAAGAAAGAATTGATAATACTATATCTGAGTAAATGAAACATAATGTTTTATTGAAAATCTTATTAATGTTACTAATGTTAGTACTGATTTTATATATTGTAGAATCAGTTTTTACAGATACATATTTGAGTATGGGGGGTACTTTGGCTTATGAAGGGTTCCATGAATGAAAAAAGGCTGAGAACCATTGCTCTGATGGTTTTGTTTCTTTGTGAAAATAAGCACTGTTTCTTGCATCTAAACTTCAGCATGTGAAAATTGATAATTTTATGTTTCATACTACAATGAAATTCATATTAATTAGACTGAAAAACATAATCTATCATTAAAAATTTTGCATACCTTATAATGTTTGAGTACAATTGGGATTAATACCATTTTTGTTTTACTTGTTACAGCATATTTGCATCATCGAGTGCATGTGAGTTGACAACGTGAGTAATAGTTGTTTGTTTTATTTTTGATCTGGTAAATTGTTTGAAAAACGTTATACTTTATTAGATAAAGCATGTTTAAAATTCAGGGATAAATAATACCTGAGCATCAAAAGTTTCTTAGTCTATTATTAACAATTACTCTTGAAATACACAATATAATAAAGATAATTATTATTTATTAAGTAAAATCATATTCACATGAATTGATATATTTATAATTTAATTAATATCTAGTAGATCTTCCTTTCGCTTCGTGGAGTTTGTTGATC
>NW_013665961.1:583765-586533 GCF_000517525.1 Limulus polyphemus | reverse complement strand
CCTCTAACAAAATCAGACAATTCAAGAGAACCTTGAGTTCTAGGCATGTTGTAGCACAAGATAATTAGTGTGCGGACCATTTTCATTTATATAGTGCTCTATGAACACAAATTAGTTAGCATAAGTCAGTGAAATGATGAAAAATTAGGTGTCTATGTACTTGTGACCACTCAGTGTGGATTCACGTAATATCCACATTTTATTGACAATATATTGTTGGTGTAAAATGCAGAGGAATAACATTTGGATTTATTGAAGTGAATCCACATCTTAATGCAGTAAAACATCATCCCACTTTCTTTTCACCAGCTATGCATGCATCAAAAGCTTATTGTCATCTAATCTAGGTCTGCTTTTTTAATTAACCTATTTGCTGTTTATTATCAGCTATGGAATAAAATGCATAATTGTTGCATGAAATTTCTTCCAAGATGTGTTTAATTATTTTCTCAATATGTTTATATATTTATTTAATTTTGTGATAAAAAAAAAACAAAAAAAAACAACTAAATCTGAAAAAAATGCCTTTCACTGTAATTGTTTTGAAAAGATGGTTGTCCCTCTTCCTGGCATTTGAAGAATTTTTCTGTACACTTTAATATAAACTATGAGCTAAATTGTTTACAATTTCACTAAATAAGATATGCCCTTTTCAATTATTTCGTTTTCCCCCTTATTAACAACATTATTATTCTACGTACTTTATCGAATATAATTGTTTAATTCTGGATTATAAAGATTGATTTGCATTGTTAGCTTAGAATTTTTATTTAGGACTAACCTAAACCTCTTAAGCTGGCCAAACCTTTAGAGATATAATTGGGTTTATGGCTGAAATTATCATTAGGGCCTGGCATGGCCAGATGGTTAGGGTGCTCAACTCTTAATCTGAGTGTCACAGGTTCAAATCCCTGTCCCACCAAACATGCTTGCCCTTTCAACCATGGGGGTGTTATATTGTGATGGTCAATCCCACTATTCTTTGATAAAAGAGTAGTCCAAAAGTTGGTGGTGAATGGTGATGACTAGCTGCCTTTCTTCTAGTCTTTCACTGCTAAATTAGGGACAGCTAGTGCAGATAACCCTTGTGTAGCTTTGCACAAAATTTAAAACAAGTCAAACCAAAATATCATTAACAGCATGTGTATCCAACTGATGAAATAATGCATTTTAGCTTTATAAGTAGATTTTTTAAGAAAAGTATACTTAATTAGTTATACTGCTGACCAGGTTAATTTTTAGTTTTGCTCTAAGGACATAGCTTTCTCTTTTTTTTTTAATTTATTGCTTATACTTTGAAAACTATTGTTTTATCTCAAATACATAAACAGATACTTTCTGGATAGTTATGCTTAAAACAAGTGACAGCAGATGAAATATTATTTTTTCATACAGCATCTGAAGCCATGTTGTGTATTCTTGAAAACATAATAACTGTTATTCTGTCTTCAAACCAGTTTTCAACCAAAAGCATGAATATGTTGAGTTATTAAACTTTTACAGTTAGTATAGTTGGTGGGTCACAGCTGTATTTGTATATGTGAATCCGTTTAACATTACAAATGCTCAAAGTGATTTTTACCGTTACCAGTGCATGTGTAGTGTAAAAGGTTTAGTGAAATATGATAGAATTAGTATACTAATTACCTGTTGCAGGTCACTATGAACCACCCAATACATCCTTTGATGGCAATAATGTTGTGAAAACTCTCTATCATGAAGAATAAGATTTGTTAGTAAAATTAAACTGTTCAAAGAACCATATTCACATGGAAAATTGGCTGCTTAGATTAAAGTAAAATTGCAATATCCAGTGACAAGTGATTGAAATTTAAAGCAACCCATCTACTATTAAATTTACAAAATGATGAACATAATGTTTATCAAACATACACTGATAGTCTACATTCTTTTAAATTGTAGATACAAATCTCCAACTGCTTGTAAAATGAGGCATCTACTAGATGATAGTGTTTTAGAAATAGCTCCGCAGCTTTCAAGGGCAACATCTTTAGGCCCAGATCAAGGAGGTAAGGTTTTGAAAAATTCTGTTCTTTATGTAGCTTTTTATCATTGTTTCATGTGCTGTTAACATCAGATATTGATTTTCTTTGAAATAATTTAAAAGACATATTATTATCTTGTGCTCTCTAAGTGTAACCAGAAAAATTTCAGTTTTTATTATTGTACTTTATATTGAATAAACTATAACTATGTATGCCTAGAAAACCATAACTTTTTAATTTCTGAAAAAAATATGTTACAATTAAAATTGGTTACCAGTTTGGCCACAATCTGAACTTGCGTGATAATCAGTGATACAAGGATAAGTGCAAAATGCTATTTCAAGTTTGTTTAACACTTTTTATTATTATTTAACAGTTTGTTTATGTAGCCATGTGATCTGTGGGTCATGAGTTTGAATCCCATCACTGAACTTGCTTGCCCTTTCAGCTGTGGGGGTGTTATTATGTGATGGTCAATACCACTTTTCACTGGTAAAACAGTATCCCAGAGTTGGCAGTGTGTGATGTTAACTAGCTGCCTTCCCTCTACTCCGATCATTTCTAAATTAGGGATGGTTAGTGCAGCTAGTCTTCAAGGAGCTTTTTGCAAAACTCAACAAACAAACAAACAATAACCTTTCTCTTTTTCATTTTCCTTTGATATATATACACCTGGAAAAAAGTTAAGCACCCCCGTGTTTTTTTCAAGTGATTCAGATTCGACGTTCTTGTGGCTGATTATAAATTACCATTCAATCTAAA